>NC_037677.1:65305355-65404078 GCF_003255815.1 Theropithecus gelada | reverse complement strand
AGATCGAGACCATCCTGGCTAACACGGTGAAACCCCGTCTCTACTAAAAAGACAAAAACTTAGCCGGGCGTGGCGGCGGGCGCCTGTAGTCCCAGCTACTCGGGAGGCTGAGGCAGGAGAATGGCGTGAACCCGGGAGGCGGAGCTTGCAGTGAGCTGAGATCCGGCCACTGCACTCCAGCCTGGGTGACAGAGCGAGACTCCGTCTCAAAAAGAAAAAAAAAAAAAAAAAAAAAGAAGGCCGGGCGCGGTGGCTCAAGCCTGTAATCCCAGCACTTTGGGAGGCCGAGACGGGTGGATCACGAGGTCAGGAGATCGAGACCATCCTGGTGAACATGGTGAAACCCCGTCTCTACTAAAAAATACAAAAAACTAGCCGGGCGAGGTGGCGGCGCCTGTGGTCCCAGCTACTCGGGAGGCTGAGGCAGGAGAATGGCGTGAACCCGGGAGGCGGAGCTTGCAGTGAGCTGAGATCCGGCCACTGCAACTCCAGCCCGGGAGACAGAGCGAGACTCCGTCTCAAAAAAAAAAAAAAAAAGAAAATGTGGCACATATACACCATGGAATACTATGCAGCCATAAAAAAAGATGAGTTCGTGTCCTTTGCAGGGCCATGGATGAAGCTAGAAACCATCATTCTGAGTAAACTGTCGCAAGGACAGAAAACCAAACACCGCATGTTCTCACTCATACGTGGGAACTGAACGAGAACACTTGGACACAGGGGGTAACATCACACAACCCCCGTGATCTTGGGGTGGGGGGAGGGGGATAGCATTAAGAGATATACCTAATGTAAATGACGACGGGTGCAGCACACCAACATGGCACATGTATACATATGTAACAAACCAGGACGTTGCGCACATGTACCCTAGAACTTAAAGTATAATTTAAAAAAAAATGTTACAGGGTATATCCTTTCTCCCAAATAATGGAACGAGATTTAAAAAAAAAAAAAAAAAGGGAAAACATAAAATGGCGCAGGCCTGACTCGGATCACGTGACCGCCATTTCTTTCCTTCCCACCCAGAGGAAAGCTCTTCCTTCAGAACAAGCGCAAGACATATAACCCGGCGGCTCATTGTTAAGCGAGGCCAAGGCAACCCTTAGGCGCGCTCTATTTCTCCCTCCGTAGCGAAAGGGCCAGGCGTATTGAGCCGTCAGGCGAGCGCGCACGCAGAACGTCAGCCAGTAAGCGCCGTTCCTCCGGGAGATGTGGAGGAGGGGAGCGGCGTGGAGGAAGAGGGGGAAGTTGGCGCATGCGCCTAAGGCTGACGGGTTTGAAATGGCTTCGATGTTAGCCGGGACCCGACTCAGGTGAAGGTCTGGTCCGCGCGGTTGGAGCGGTGGGCGGCGAAGCCGGGGGTCTTAACATCCTGTCGGATCTGTGGACGGGCCAGGAGCGATCTTTTGGGTAGCGCGGCGGCCCTGGGCGGCGACGGTGGGGCTCTTGTGGGACTGGGACGGGAGGACGCGGTCCCTTTTGTGCGGGTCGGAGCAGGCCCGGCGCGGCCAGCCCCTCCCCCACCACTCGGCACCTCAGGTGCCCCCAGCGCCCCTCAGCCTCGGCCTGGCGACTCCTCCGTCCGCCGCCCATTGCTCCCGAGTCGCTGCGGTTGTACCCTCCTGGCCTCTCGGCCCGGGACATCGTGGCGGCTCCCGGCGGCGTGGGTCTTGGGGAATAGAAGCTTTATCCGTGCGTGGTAAACGAGCCCAGGGATCTCGAGTGTCGTGGGGCGGTGGGTTCCGCCTTCCGTCGCCGGTGGCCGGCACGGAGCTGGGACTGGAGGAAGATGGACGGCCGGGCTCCGGCCCTTGAGGGTCGCGGGGGCCGAGGATGGGGTGCGCGGGTAGAGAATCTTCGCCTTTTCTGGTTTGTGTTGGGGGGAGGGGTTTTCCCAGTGGTTCTTTAAGGGACATCCATTATCTCAACGGCTTTTTCCCTCGAGATCGGGGATGGAAAAGAAGCCTCCCAAGTTCCTTCTCTACTCTGAAAAGTAGAGATGTTCGTTATTTAAATGATATCCTTAAATACCTGTGATGGGGGTCTTGTCCCAATATCCGTTATTGGTTTTAACATTACCCTGGCCTCACTCCCCAACTCATTGCCAGAAGAAACACGTAGGCTGTATTTCCTGTGAATATAAAGTTGTGAACTTTTTGTTAACAATTGGGTAGATACAGCAGATGGTCTTCCGTTTAAATGTGACAATTTGTAGTCCCAGAAAGGAGTGCTTTTTGTGAGTCTCCCCCTAATGTTATCTTGTAAAATAGGGCACTCCTGGTGATCTACTTGATGTAAAATGTTTTTGCTGCATATTGGATGTTCATTTGCCCTTTTTCTACTTACAGTTATTTCTACTGAAATCTGCGAAGACGTCCTTGACACATTAAACATTTCTTTCTATTATAATATCCTTTTGTGATATCTGTAGCTTGGTTGGACTTTAAAATGTGGATCCTTTTCTTGATAGATCGATGCTATAGAAGACAAACAAGGGAAGGTTTTTTTCCTTTTGCATCATGGCTCAGTTTGGAGGACAGAAGAATCCGCCATGGGCTACTCAGTTTACAGCCACTGCGGTATCACAGCCAGGTCAGGCTTCTAAATACATGTACTGTAAATGTTTGTGGGAAACTTGTTAAAACTAGGTGAATTAGGGCCGGGGGTGGTGGCTCCCGCCTGTTATCCTAGCACTTTGGAAAGCCGAGGAGGTGGATAACGAGGTCAGGAGTTCGAGACCAGCCTGGCCAACATAGTGAAACCCTGTCTCTACTAAAAATACTAAAATTAGCCGGGCTTGGTGGCACGCCCCCAAAATCCTAGTTACTCAGGAGGCTGAGGCAGGAGAATCGCTTGAACCTGGGAGGCGGAGGTTGCAGTTAGCCGAGATCGCGCCACTGCACTCCAGCCTGGGTGAGAGAGCAATACTCCGTCTCAAAAAAACAAAACAACATGAATTAGGCTGTTCTGATATTCTGATACTGTAAAGTATTTGCAAATTGTGAATTCATTAACTTTCTCTGAAGTTCCTTTTTAAAATCTATAGATAACTAACAAAAAATCTGTTTTACATAGCAGTTTGGACAGTTTTGTAGTTTTTTAATACCTTAGATTAACTTTTAATTGATTTAATTGTGTTAGAGGTTAGCCACTCATTCGCGTATACTGTATTTGGCATGTTAAGTTGTCAGTATTCATGAGTTATATTTAAAAGTAAATGTAGGCTGGGCGGAATGGCTCATGCCTGTAATCCCAGCACTTTGGGAGGCTGAGGTGGGCGGATCACTTGAGGTCAGGAGTTCAAGACCAGCCTGACCAACATGGAGAAACCCTGTCTCTACTAAAAATACCAAACTGGCTGGGTGTGGTGATGCATGCCTGTAATCACAGCTACTTGGGAGGCTGGGGCAGGAGAATCGCTTGAACCTGGGAGGCGGAGGTTGCGGTGAGCCGAGATCGGCCACTGCCCTCCAGCCTGGGTAACAAGAGCAAAACTCCATTTCAAAAAGAAACAAAATGTATTTAGGCTAGGTGAGGTGTCTCATGCCTGTAATCTCAGCATTTGGGAGGCCAAGGTGAGCGGATCACCTGAGGTCAGGAGTTCGGAGACCAGCCTGGCTGACATGGTGAAATCCTGTGTCTACTTAAAAAATACAAAAGTTAGCTTGGCATGTTGGTGCACGCCTGTAATCCCAGCTACGCGTGAGGCTGCAGCAGGAGAATCGCTTCAACCGGGGAGGCAGAGGTTGAGTGAGCTGATATTGCAACGCTACACTCCACAGTGGGTGATAAAGGGAGACTCTCCAAAAAAATTGAGATGGAGACCTTGCTTTGTTGCCCAGGTGAGTCTTGAACTTTTGGGCTCAAGCAATCCTCTCATCTTGGCCTCCTAAAGTGCTGGGCTTACAGGGGTGAACCACCAGGACTAGCCAGTTTTTTGAATTTAAAGTTGAAAAACTACCTGGTGGTATGTACCTTTGGTTCTAGCTATTCAGGGAGGTTGAGGTAGAAGGATTGCTTGAGCCAGGGAGGTCAAGGTTGCAGTGAGCCATGATGGTGCCATTGTACTCCAGTCTGAGTGAGACCTGGTCTCAAAAAAGGTAAAGAAAAAGAAAGAAAACCAACTCTAAAGAATTTAGTTGGCCGGGCCTGGTGGCTCATGCCTGTAATCCTAGCACTTTGGGAGGCCGAGGCGGGTGGATCACCAGGTTAGGAGATCGAGACCATCCTGGCTGACACGGTGAAACCCGTCTCTACTAAAAAAAACACAAAAAATTAGCCGGGTGTGGTAGCGGGTGCCTATAGTCCCAGCTACTCGGGAGGTTGAGGCAGGAGAATGGCATGAACCTGGGAGGCGGAGCCTGCAGTGAGCCGAGATCGCGCCACTTCACTCCAGGCTGGGTGAGACAGCGAGATTCCGTCTCAAAAAAAAAAAAAGAATTTAGTTACTAGACAAAGGAAAAAGATAGTTGTACAAGCTGCTGAGCACAGTGACTCACGCCTCGTCACCTGAGGTCGTGAGTTCGAGGCCAGCCTGACCAACATGGAGAAACCCCATCTCTACTAAAAATACAAAATTAGCTTGGGATGGTGGCACGTGTCTGCAATCCCAACTATTCGGGAGGCTGAAGCAGGAAAATCGCTTGAACCCTGTGGAGGTTGCATTGAGCTCAGATTGCACCATTGCACTCTAGCCTGGGCAACAAGAGAGAAACTCCATCTCAAAAAAAAAAAAAGGTAGTTGTAAAAGCAGTAAAAGAACATTTACGTTTTCAAAATAAAATCAACAAGGCCTGCTGCAGTGACTCATTGTAATCCCAGCACTTTGGGAGGCGCAGGTGGGCATAGCACTGAGGTCGGGAGTTCGAGACCAGCTTGACCAACACAGTGAAACCTCCTCTCTACTAAAAATACAAAAGTTAGATGGGCATGGTAGAGGTTGCAAGTGAGCCAAGATGGCGCCACTGTACTCAAGCCTGAGCAACAGAGCAAGACTCCGGCTCAAAAAAAATAAATAAAAATAAAGTCAACCAAATGTCATTTTCAAGGTAAATGGAAAATGTTATTGAAACTTTAAATAAATTTCTTCCCAAACTTTTTAGGAAGAATTTTTTTTTGGTTATTTTTTGACTTATTTATTAAATCTTGAAAGCTTTAACTCCTGTAGCTTCAGATTTTTTTACTTGAATTAAACCAGTTGTGTTTAGGGATTTCAAATAAGTTTCCCAAGAATTTTACAGAATGAGATTTTGATTGCCTTTTAATTTGAATATATTTTTTTTTTTTTTTTTTTGAGACGGAGTCTCGCTCTGTCGCCCAGGCTGGAGTGCAGTGACCGGATCTCAGCTCACTGCAAGCTCCGCCTCCCGGGTTTACGCCATTCTCCTGCCTCAGCCTCCCGAGTAGCTGGGACTACAGGCGCCCACCACCTCGCCTGGCTAGTTTTTTGTATTTTTTAGTAGAGACGGGGTTTCACCGGGTTAGCCAGGATGGTCTCGATCTCCTGACCTCGTGATCCGCCCGTCTCGGCCTCCCAAAGTGCTGGGATTACAGGCTTGAGCCACCGTGCCCGGCCAATTTGAATATATTTTTATTTTTGTTATATCTCCTACTTATTCTTGGCTGCGTTTTACTTGCTTACTGTTTTTTAATTCGAGGTCAGTTTTGGAGACACTGTGATCTTCTGACTTCAGTGTTCTAAAATATGGTGGAAATGATTAGTTATCTTGGTGACCTTTCTCCTTAAATACGTGGAGGCCTGGCACAGTGGCTCGTGTGTGTAATCCCAGCACTTTGGGAGGCTGAGGCAGGAGAATCAGTTGCATCTAGGAGTTCAAGACCAGCTTGGGCAATATAGCGAAACCCCATCTGCAAAAACTCAAAAATTAGCCAGGTGTGGTAGAGCACGCCTGTAGTCCCAGCTATTGGGGAGGCTGAGGCATGAAGATTACTTTAACCTTGGGAGGTCTAGGCTACAGCGAGTTGTGATAGTTCCGCCATGTTCCAGCGTGGGTGACAAGAGTGAGACCCTGTCCTAAAAAAAAAAAAAAAGAAATGGGTACTTCAGGGTTTTGTTTTATTTATTTATTTTTTTCGAGACGAAGTCTCAGCTCTGTTGCCCAGGCTGGAGTGCAGTGGTGTGATCTCAGCTTACCCCAACCTCTACCTCCTGGTTTCATGCGATTCTCCTGCCTCAGTCTCCCAAGTAGCTGAGATTACAGGCATGTGCCACCATGCCCCACTAATTTTGTATTTTTAGTATAGACGGGATTTCTCCATTTTGGTCAGGCTGGTCTCGAATTCCCAACCTCAGGTGATCCGCATGCCTTGGTCTCCCAAACTGCCAGGATTACAGACGTGAGCCACCGCACCTGCCCTGGGTTTTGATTTTAATGAATCCTGATTCGGGAGATTGAAGGTCAACAGTTATATCTGCATGTAAATGAAATTTATATGAAATTATTATGGATATATTTAATTCAGATCCAAGTATTTCAATTTTTTTTTTCACTATAGTGATGGGGTTTCAGTAATTTGCTCAGGCTAGTCTCAAACTGGGCTCAAGTATCCTCTTGCCATGGCTGGCCCAAGTATTTTTTTTCTGTGTTAAATAATGGGAAAACAGGAATTGACTTAATTTTGAGGATAACAGGAATTACTAGTAACTACTATGTCCAGAAGCAAGTACTCTGTACTCATACTTTGGCAAATTAAACATGTTTTAGCTGGCTTTTACTGCATATAATTTGTTTTACATTCATATGTGTATTATGCCAATAAAATAGCTATTATAGTAAAATTATATTGTCTATAGTTGTTAACATTTGTATTATTACTATTTGAATGTATGTTATAGTCTTTTTTTTTTTTAAGATAAAGGAGACATTGAAGGTTTATAAAACTTGTCAAAGAGGCCGGGCGCGGTGGCTCAAGCCTGTAATCCCAGCACTTTGGGAGGCCGAGACGGGCGGATCACGAGGTCAGGAGATCGAGACCATCCTGGCTAACACAGTGAAACCCCGTCTCTACTAAAAAATACAAAAAACTAGCCGGGCGAGGTGGCGGGCGCCTGTAGTCCCAGCTACTTGGGAGGCTGAGGCAGGAGAATGGCGTGAACCTGGGAGGCGGAGCTTGCAGTGAGCTGAGATCCGGCCACTGCACTCCAGCCTGGGTGACAGAGCGAGACTCTGTCTCAAAAAAAAAAAAAAAAAAAAAACTTGTCAAAGGCAAAGTCAGTAGTAAATATAGGTGTCTCCTTTCCATATTTAGCAGTAGATATTCCAAATATAAATGATGAGAGGCTAAGGTGAGAGGATCACCTGAGTCTAGGGAGGCTGAGTCTGCAGTGAGCCTTGATCATGCCCTTGCACTCCAGTCTGGGCAACAGAGTGATACTGTGTTTCAAAAAAAAAAAGGCAGCTATTGAAATATGCCAGCTATATTAGTATTCTGTTGTTTTGTTGTTGTTGTTTGGTTGGTTGGTTTCTTTGAGACAGCATCTTGTCTGCCAGGCTGGAGTATAGTAGTGTGGTGTGATCATGGCTCCCTACAGCCCCAACCTCATGGACCCAAGTAATCTTCCTGCCTCAGCCTCCCAAGTAGCTGAGACTATAGGCACATGCCACTATGCCTGACTCATTTTTTGTTTATTGAGACAGGGTCTCCCTGTGTTGCCCAGGCTGAACTGGACTCAAGTGATTCTCTCACCTTGACCTATTGGGATTGCAGGCGTGAGCCACCACACCCAGCTTGCACTTTATACTTAGATAACTGCATCAGTAGTTATCTCTTACAGCTTTCATGCCAAATTATCAGGCTCGTTCTTGCCGCCGTTCTTTTTTTTTTTTCTCTGTTTGTTTGTTTTTGAGACAGAGTCTCCCTCTGTCTCCCAGGCTGGAGTGCAGTGGCGCCATCTCTGCTCACTTCAAGCTCCACCTCCCAGGTTCATGCCATCCTCCTGCCTCAGCCTCCTGAGTAGCTGGGACTACAGGCACCCGCCACCATGCCTGGCTAATTTTTGTATTTTTAGTAGAGATGGAGTTTCACCATGTTAGCCAGGATGGGCTCGATCTCCTGATCTCGTGATCCGCCCACCTCGGCCTCCCAAAGTGCTGGGATTACAGGCGTGAGCCACTGCGCTTGGCTCTTGACATTCTTAAACCTTTGTATCCTAATCCACAGTGTTTACCCACAGATCCTCACTTCCCTAAGGAAGCTTTTCTCCTCCCATCTCTGGCTTGATGGTGATACTCTATCTTTAGTATTATTTTAAATTCTAACTGCTTGCTTTTATTTGTTTTTCTCTCTTAGTTACTATATATGATACTTCTTATTTTTCCTCCAGCTCCAGTGCATCCGTCAGATGTGATGTTCCTAAAACATAATTTCTGTGAAAATCACAGAATTTTGGCTGGGCATGGTGGCTCATGCCTGTAATCCCAGCACTTTGGGAGGCCAACGCAGGCAGATCACAAGGTCAGGAGTCCGAGACCAGCTTGGCCAACATGATGAAACCCCGTCTCTACTAAAAATACAAAAATTAGCCGGACATGGTGGCAGGCACGTGTAATCCCAGCTATTCGGGAGGCTGAGGCAGGAGAATCACTTGAACCTAGAGGCGGACGCTGCAGTGAGCCCACATTGCGCCATTGCACTCCAGCCTGGGCGATGAGCAAGACTCCCTCTCAAAAAAAAAAGAAATCACAGAATTTTTTTCAAAGCTGGATCAGACCTAAACTAGATTTTTTTCTTTTTTTTGAGTTAGAGTCTCGCTCTGTCACCCAGGCTGGAGTGCAGTGGCATGATCTGGGCTCACTTCAATCTTCGCCTGCCAGGTTCAAGTGATTCTTCGCCTCAGCCTTTGGGACTGTAGCTGGGACTACAGGTGCGTGCCACCACTCCAGCTAATTTTGTGGGTTTTATTTTTAGTAAAGATGGGGTTTTGCCATCTTTCCCAGGCTGGTCTTGAATTCCTGAGCTCAGACAATCCGCCCATTGTGGCCTCCCAAAGCTAAGCTGCATTCTTTTTTTTTTTTATTTGAGACGGAGTCTTGCTCTGTGGCCCAGACTGGAGTGCAGTGGCCGGATCTCAGCTCACTGCAAGCTCCGCCTCCCGGGTTTACGCCATTCTCCTGCCTCAGCCTCCCGAGTAGCTGGGACTACAGGCGCCCGCCACCTCGCCCGGCTAGTTTTTTGTATTTTTTAGTAGAGACAGGGTTTCACAGTGTTAGCCAGGATGGTCTCGATCTCCTGACCTTGTGATCCACCCGCCTCAGCCTCCCAAAGTGCTGGGATTACAGGCTTGAGCCACCGCGCCTGGCCAACTGCATTCTGTCCCAACTTAATTCTCTAACAGATGAGGAAATTGAGGACAAGGGCGGTGAAAAAAATTTGTTAGGTCTCACAGGAGGTCATAGCAGAGTCAGTGTCAGGACCTCAGAATTGTGGTTCATTTTATCTTCTATTTCTTCATTCTCACATTCATCTGCAAAAGTATCTTCAAGGAGTTTTAGAATACAGTTCAGACTCTAGGGTGGTATTCAAGGTTTTGTTTTTCTGGCCCTATTTTTCATTTCTCTCACCCCTTGAAATATATTCTTTTTTGTTTTGTTTTTTTTTTTTTGAGACGGAGTCTCGCTCTGTGGCCCAGGCTGGAGTGCAGTGGCCGGATCTCAGCTCACTGCAAGCTCCGCCTCCTGGGTTTACGCCATTCTCCTGCCTCAGCCTCCCGAGTAGCTGGGACTACAGGTGCCCGCCACCTCGCCCGGCTAGTTTTTTGTATTTTTTTTAGTAGAGACGGGGTTTCACCGTGTTAGCCAGGATGGTCTCGATCTCCTGACCTCGTGATCCGCCCGTCTGGGCCTCCCAAAGTGCTGGGATTACAGGCTTGAGCCACCGCGCCCGGCCTGAAATATATTCTTAATATTTACCCTTTTTTTTTCGTATCCTACCTGAAGTGCTGTGATACATCTTCAGTGACAGCCATTCTTGGGACTAGAGCTTTTAGTTTTGAAAATTTCTGTTGTGTAAAAAGACATTGAGATAAATGGCCAGTGACTCACCAGTCAATGACCAGTCAATCAAATCTTTAGCCCTTAGATCAATTATCTTATTTTTTTGATCATGGAGTCTCGTTCTGTCTGCTCAGGCTGGAGTCTGTCTCACTCTGCCTAGGCTGGAGTTCAGTGGCATGATCTCAGCTCACTCTAACTTCCGCCTCCAGGGTTCAAGCAATTCTCCTGCCTCAGCCTCCTGAATATCTGGGGCTATAGGCTTGCCACCATACCCGGCTGATTTTTGTGTATTTAGTAGAGACAGGATTTCGCCATGTTGTCCAGGCTGCTCTCGAACTCCTGACCTCAGTTGATCCACAGGCCTTGTTCTCCCAAAATGCTGGGATTACAGGTGTGAGCCACTGTGCTCGGCCTTAGATCAATTATTGAATATAGAAGTACCTTCAGTATATTTGATGAAAAACATTTACATGTGTATCTGTATTTAAACCAGTAAAATATGGAGGTGGATTTACCAGATTCAGACCAATTCTCACCCATTTCATATATTTTTTTAAACATCCATTTCATTTTTTGATTTTTTTTTCTTTTTTAATCTTTTTAGCTAAGGGAAGAAGACATCCAAAAATAAACCTGGAGGGTTATTTTTGGTTGTTTTTGTTTGTTTTTTGAGATAGGGTCTCACTTTGTTGCCCAGACTGGTCTCAAATTTCTGCCTTCAAGGGATCACTTAGCCTGTGAATGGTGTCTTCAACTGCCTAAGGGGATTGACCAACAGTTATTTGAATTGTAGTAAGAAGAGGCTATTGCCAAGAGCACTAATCATCACTTCCAAACGACTTCTGAGAGCAGAAGAGCTGTCATCTGTTATAACATTATAGAAAGTATAAGAACCTCATATAACAATAAGGCTTTTCTTTTTCCTTATAGAATAGCACTGTCCAGGCCGGACGCGGTGGCTCTCACCTGTAATCCCAGCACTTTGAGAGGCCAAGACGGGTGGATCACCTGAGATCAGGATTTCGAGACCCACCCGGCCAACCTGGTGAAACCCTGTCTCTACTAAAAATACAAAAATAAGCTGGGCATGGTGGTGGGCGCCTGTAATCCCAGCTACTCGGGAGGCTGAGGCAGGAGAATCACTTGAACCCAGGAGGCAGAGGTTGCAGTGAGCGGAGATCGCACCATTGCATTCCAACTTGGGCGACGGAGCTGGACTCTGTCTCAAAAAAAAAAAAGAGAAAAGAATGGCACTGTCCAATAAGTAGAACTTTTTATTTTTTTATTAGTATACTTTAAGTTCTAGGGTACATGTGCACAACATGCAGGTTTGTTACATATGTATACATGTGCCATGTTGGTGTGCTGCACCCGTTAACTTGTCATTTACATTAGGTATATCTCCTAATGCTATCCCTCCCCCCTCCCCCCACCCCCTCCCCACAATAGGACCCGGTGTGTGATGCTCCCCTTCCTGTGTCCAAGTGATCTAATTGTTCAGTTCCCACCTATGAGTGAGAACATGCGGTATTTGGTTTTCTGTTCTTGTGATAGTTTGCTGAGAATGATGGTTTCCAGCTGCATCCATGTCCCTACAAAGGACACGAACTCATCCTTTTTTATGGCTGCATAGTATTCCATGGTGTATATGTGCCACATTTTCTTAATCCAGTCTGTCACTGATGGACATTTGAGTTGATTCCAAGTCTTTGCTATTGTGAATAGTGCCGCAATAAACATAAGGTAGAACTTTTCTATGGTAATGAGCATGTGCTATATCTGTATTGTATAATATGATACCCACTAACTACATGTGACTATTAAGCCCCTGAAATATACTTAATGTGACTGAGGAACTGAAATTGTAATTTTATGTTAATTTTTATTAATTTAAATGAAACAGCCACATGTGTTTGGTGGGTAGTAAATTGGACAATACAGTTATATAAGATCATAACACTTGTAGTACGTTATATTTATTTATTTATTTATTTGTTTGAGGCGGAGTCTCGCTCTGTCGCCCAGGCTGGAGTGCAGTGGCCCGATCTCGGCTCACTGCAAGCTCCGCCTCCCGGGTTCCTGCCATTCTCCTGCCTCAGCCTCCCGAGTAGCTGGGACTACAGGCGCCGCCACCACGCCCGGCTAATTTTTTTTGTATTTTTAGTAGAGACGGGATTTCATTGTGTTAGCCAGGATGGTCTTGATCTCCTGACCTCGTGATCCGCCCGTCTCGGCCTCCCAAAGTGCTGGGATTACAGGCGTGAGCCACCGCGCCCGGCCTTATTTATTTTTTTTGAGACAGAGTCTCGCTTTGTCACCCAAGCTGGAGTGCAGTGGCCGGATCTCAGCTCACTGCAAGCTATGCCTCCTGGGTTTACGCCATTCTCCTGCCTCAGCCTCCCGAGTAGTTGGGACTACAGGCGCCACCACCTTGCCCGGCTAGTTTTTTGTATTTTTTAGTAGAGACGGGGTTTCATCATGCTAACCAGGATGGTCTCGATCTCCTGACCTCATGATCCACCCGTCTCGGCCTCCCAAAGTGCTGGGAATACAGGCTTGAGCCACCGCGCCCAGCCAGTACGTTATATTTAAAATATTATTTTGTAGCCAGGCGTAGTGACTTACTCTTGTAATCCCCGCACTTTGAGTGGGTCACTTGATTCCAGGAGTTTAAGACCAACGTGGTGGCACATGCTGGTAGTCCCTCAGGAGGTTGAGTCAGGAGGATTGAGCAAAACTCTGTCTAAAAAATAAAAAAAAAATACAAAAACGTTTCTTGGGTCAGTTTGAAATTTTGAATTTTAAAGTCTTTAAAAATTTGTTTTTATTTTCTTCTTTTTTTTTTTGAGACGGAGTCTCCCTCTGTTTCCCAGGCTGGAGTGCAGTGGCGCGATCTCGACTCACTGCCAGCTCCGCCTCCCGGGTTCATGCCATTCTCCTGCCTCAGCCTCCCGTGTAGCTGGGACTACAGGCGCCCGCCACCGCTCCCGGCTAATTTTTTTTTTGTATTTTTAGTAGAGACGGGGTTTCACGTGTTAGCCAGGATGGTCTATATCTCTTGACCTCGCGATCCGCCTGTCTCAGCCTCCCAAAGTGCCGGGATTACAGGCGTGAGCCACCGCGCCTGGCCTAAAAATTTATTTTTAGAGCGGGGTCTTACTATGTTGCTTAGGCTGGATTTGAACTCTTGGGCGGAAGCAGCCCTCCTGCCTTAGGCACCTGTGTGCACCAACATGCTCCACAAGATTTTGAATTTTATTCATTGTTTCAGAAAGATGAGTCACCTTTTTTTTTTTTTTTTTTACTGAGATGGAATTTAGCTCTTGTCACCCAGCTGGAGTGCAGTGGTGCAATCTCGGCTCACTGCAACCTCTGCCTCCCGTGTTCAAACGATTCTTCTGCCTCAGCCTCCTGAGTAGCTGGGATTACAGGCATGCGTACCACCACACCTGGCTAATTTTTGTATTTTTAGTAGAGACGGGGTTTCACCATGTTGGTCAGGCTGGTCGCACACTCCTAACCTGGTGATCCACCCGTGTCGGCCTCCGTAAGTGCTGGGTTTACAGGCGTGAGCTGCTGTGCCCAGCTCCTCTTTTGTGTTTTAATTATACCTTGTGGTCAATAAATAATTATGTTAATAGTATATTATAACATGACTGTTTTAGTCATATGAAACTGTAGTTTTTTAAAAGTAATATATGTATACATATTTATTTATTTATTTTTTTGAGATGGAGTCTGGCTTTTTTTGAGATGGCCCAAGCTGGAGTGCAATGGCGGGATCTCAGCTCACTGCAACCTCCATCTCCTGGGTTCAAGCGATTCTCCTGCCTCAGCCTCCCGAGTAGCTGGGACTACAGGCACCTGCCACCATGCCCAGCTAATTTTTGTATTTTTAGTAGAGACAGGGTTTCACCATTTTGGCCAGGATAGTTTCGATCTCTTCACCTTATGATCCGCCCGCCTCAGCCCCCCAAAGTGCTGGGATTACAGGTGTGAGCCATCACGCCTGGCCAAAAAAGAATTTTTTTATTCTTAAAGGTGGTTTCAGAAAACTTAGCCCTTACTGTTTTTAATTTAATTTTTGAGACAGGGCCTCACTCTGTCACACAGGCCGGAGTACAGTGGTGCAATCACGGCTCACTGTAGCCTTGATATCCTGGGATCAGGTGATCCACCCACCTCGGCCTCCTGGGTAGCTGGGACTACAGGTGTGGGCCACCATGTATTACCAATTTTTAAATATTTTTCGTAGAGACAGGGTTTTGCATTGTTTCCCAGTCTGCCCTCAAATTCCTGGGCTCAAGCAGTCTGCTCACCCTGGCCTCCCAAATTGCTGGGATTACAAATATGAGCCACTGTGCCTGGCCTAAATTTTATTTAGCATCTAGCCTGTGGTCATTTAGGTCTCATTTCATTTAGTTATTTGTGATATAAATACATAGTGATAAGTATCTATTGTGATTGTGGTATGGGACCTTTGACAATCATATTGAATGAGGTAAAAGTAAAGGATCAGAGTGCTTCAACATGTATAATTGGAAAAGATCTTCAAATAACATGTGTTTGGCTGTTTATGTGTGTGAGGGAGATTAAATCAGAGATTAATAACTTTGTACTTTGCAGATGACAGAATTACTTGCAGAATGTTGATTCTAATAATTCACATTGAGTGCCGAATGCATGTATAAAAATATTTAAGGATAGCTTCTCAAATGTCCACAAAGGGAAGCATTAATAAATATTTAATGAAATACACTTCATTGAAACTAAAGTCTCAAGTATAAGTGATTTAGAAAAGAACTGTTATATATTTATAAAAGATATAATCACATTCACAGTGATTTCACAAAATTTGAATAAGTACCTAGTGGTATGAAGCAACTACTCTACTGCAGTGTAAATTATCTTCCCATCAATTTTTCCTAGCAGTCAAACTCTTTATTACCCGTTAAATTGTCTTTTTGTTTTGTTTTGTTTTGTAGAGTCTTGCTCTGTCACCCAGTCTGAAGTGCAGTGGCACAATCTCGGCTTATTGCAACTTCTACCTCCTGGGTTCAAGCAAGTACCTCAGCCTCTGAAGAAGCTGGGATGACAGGCATGGGCCATCACGCCTGGCTAATTTTTGTATTTTGAGTAGAGATGGGGTTTTGCCATGTTGGCCAGGCTGGTCTCGAACTCCTGGCCTCAAGCAATTTACCCACCTTGGCCTCCCAAAGTGCTGGGATTACAGGCATGAGGCACAGTACCTAGCTGAAATTGTCTTGTTTCTAACTCATCACATGGACTGTCAGGTATAGAAAAGAGTTGTGTGGGTATTGGATGTCATCTCACCTACTTGGTTCTGGACTGTTTTATGCTGCCAGAATACAGAACACCCGGAAAAATTATAAGAAAAAATAGCCATTCTGCGATTTTGGCTCTGAGCACTTCTGCTGTGGCAACTGTCAATAATTCCAGGATTGTGGGAGTTGGTACCAGCAGAGTGAAACAGCAAATCTAAGGCCATGGTTCAGGTGTATGAAAGTGATGTTATGATACTTACACTTGAATCACTGATTTTAAAATGTCAAATGCAGAACATGCCAATTTAAATTTATTAACATGCCAATTTAGATTATTAGAATTTAAAATACTTTTAAAATAATTTTTAAATAGAATTTAAATAATTAAATAGATAAATAAATAAATAAAGAATTTAAAATAATTTTTCCTAGGGTCTTGTTCCTATTTACATGATAATTTTTTTTCTATTGCCAGAACAGTTTTTTTTGTTTGTTTGTTTGAGGCAGAGTCTTGCTCTGTCACCCAGGCTGTAGCACAGTGGTGCCATCTCAGCTCACTGCAACCTCCGCCTCCCTAGTTCAGGCTGTTCACCTGCCTCAGCCTCCTGAGTAGCTGGTACTACAGCTGTGCACCACCATGCCCAGCTAATTTTTATACTTTTAGTAGAGACGGGGTTTCACCATGTTGGCCAGGCTGGTCTCAAACTCCTGTCCTCAGGTGATCTGCCCGCCTCAGCCTCCCAGAGTGCTGAGATTACAGGTGTGAGCCACCATGCCTGGTCAGAACAGTTGTTCTTAACCTTTCTTGGGTCTATATATAATCCTTTTGAAAATCGGATGATAGCTATGCATTTATCTTCCATTTTGCATACAGTTTAAGGAAATTATCCTACCTTTTAGAAGCTATGCGCTATCCAGGCCTGGTGGCGTGTGACTGTAGTCCCAGTTGCTTGGGATGCTGAGGCGAGAGGATTGCATGAACCCAGGAGTTCAAGGCTGCAGTGAGCTAAGATTGCACCACCACCTTCCAGCCTGGATAACAGTGTGACTACATCTCTGAAAAAAAGTGATAGAACTTGTGCCCTACATTTTGATACACTATTTTTTTTGTATTCTCATTGCAGTTAACCTCATTTTGAATTAATATTGGTGTTAAGATATTCCCCAGGTCTTTCTATTTAAATTCATTTTGTTGGTCCTTGTTTTATCCTTTCTCCCTACCTATGACATCTGACTTATCTTAAAAATAGTTAAAAGAGAAAATAGGCCAGGCACAGTGGCTCATAACTATAATCCCAGCACTTTGGGAGGCCAAGGTGGATGGATTGCTTGAGCTCGGAAATTCAACACCAGCCTGGGCAACATACTGGGACCCTATCTCTACAGAAAATACCAAAAATTATCCAGGCATGGTGGAATGTGCCTGTAGTCCCACCTCCTCAGGAGGCTGAGGGAGGAGGATCACCTGAGTTCGGGAGGTTGAAGCTGCAGTGAGCCAAGATTCTGCCACTGTACTCAAGCCTGTGTGACAGAATGAGACCCTGTCTCAAAAAAATAGAAAAGAAAAAATGAAAAATTTAGTGTTGTAATGATTAGCACTGTGTATTTAGGGCATTTGTAAAGTTTTCTTTTCACTGTAGATTCTTCTCTTTGTTTAAATTTTGAAATTTTGGTTTTGGCCTGAAATCCCAGCACTTTGGGAGGCACAGGCAGAAGGATCACTTGAGGCCAGGACACTTGAGACCAGCCTGGGCAATATAGCAAGACCCCATCTCTATTATAATAAGAATTTTAAAAATTTATTTATTTTTTATTTTTGTCGAGATCAAGTCCCACTTTGTCACCCAGGGTGGTGTGCAGTGGCATGATCTTGGCTTACTACACCTCCCGGGTTCAAGTGATTCTCCTTCCTTAGCCTCCCGAGTAGCTGGGATGACAGGCTCACGCCATCACACCTGGCTAATTTTTGTATTTTTAGTAGAGACAAGGTTTCACCACGTTGGCCATGCTGGTCTCAAACTCCTGACCTCAGGTGATCCACCCTGCTCAGTCTCCCAAAGTGCTGGGGTCACAGGCGTGAGCCACCACGCCAAGGTTTTTTTAAAAACATTTTTAAAAATTATTGTTTTTGCAGATGATAATTTTGAATTTTTAAAAATTCTAAATATGATTCCTAGGATTTTGTTTCTTTTGTTATTTTTTTATTTTAAATGAAATTAGACTTTTTAAATAGTTGATAATAAACCTCAAACTTTGAACGAATTTTTGTGATGTTCAAGAGTAGGGTACCTTCCTTTGATCGGTTTATTAAAGCTCTTTATTCTGTTTTTATAAAGCACAAATTGTTCTTTCTATAGAGTTAATAACTAATAGTTATAAAGCAGCATTTTTTTCAGACTGTTTTCAGATACAAGCAAGATAGTTTGGGGAAGGATGTGTTCCATGAGCAAATACTGGTTTTTATGGCCTCTTGGTTTTTTCCCCCTGGATACCATTGAGAAAATTGGGCTGATGCCTGTAATCCTAACACTTCGGGAGCGTAAGGGAGGAGGATCGCTTGAACCCAGGAATTCAAGACCAGCCTGGGCAACATTAATGAGATTCCATTTCTTTTTTTTTTTTTTTGACACAGAGTCTGACTGTGTCACCCAGGCTAGAGTGTAGTGGTACGATCTTGGCTTACTGCGGCCTCTGCCCCCCCCCCCCGGTTTAAGCGATTCTCGTGCCTCAGCCTCCTGAGGTGTAATTCAGTTTAATTCAACTAAATTACGTAAAGTAGTTACATAAAGCATGAACACATTTAATTCCTGCGTTTAATTCAGTTTCCTGAACTTAGCCTTTGATCCCATTTTTTCCAATATTTATTGCGCCAGGGAGCTAGTGGTCATTTTTCTAGGGGATGTGTTTTTGGGAAGTTCAGTGCTAGACCATAATTTTTTTTTTTTTTTTTTTGAGGCGAAGTCTTGCTCTGTCTGCCCAGGCTGGGGTGCAGTGGCCGGATCTCAGCTCACTGCAAGCTCCGCCTCCCGGGTTCACACCATTCTCCTGCCTCAGCCTCCTGAGTAGCTGGGACTACAGGTGCCCGCCACCTCGTCCGGCTAGTTTTTTTTTTTTTGTATTTTTTAGTAGAGACGGGGTTTCACCGTGTTAGCCAGGATGTAGACCATAATTTTTACCTAAAGTTTCTGCATTTAATGGAATTGGGTAAAAGGATCAAGTAAAAACCTTTATCATATTCTCAGTGTGTAGCTATCTCTAAGCATACATTAAACATTTAAGTACCAAAGTCTATCATTTTGAGTCCCTCTCCCCAATTATTCGGCCTTAGCAAATTATCATTTTAAGTCACTACATGGTGAAATGTTTTTTAATTTCTCAGTACAGTAGTGTACACTAACTAAAACCTCTTGGTGGCCAGTTGTGGTAGCTCACACCCGTAATCCCAGTACTTTGGGAGAATGAAGCAGGTGGATTGCTTGAGCCTAGGAGTTCAAGACCAGCCTGGGAGACATAAGGGGATCCCTTCTCTACCAGAAATTTAAAAATTAGCAGGATGTGGTGGCTTGCACATGTAGTCCCACCTACTCGTAAGGTTGAGGTGGGAGGATCACTTGAACCTGGGGAGGTCAAGGCTTCCATAAGCTGTATTCGCACAACTACACTGCAGCCTTAGTGACAAAGTGAGACTGTCTCAAAAACACAAACCCTTTTTGTGCCTTTTTTTTTTTTCTTCAATATTGAGAGGTAGAGTTTCACTCTGTGAAAATCCCTCATAGGATTATGGCTCATAGGCCGGGCACGGTGGCTCAAACCTGTAATCCCAGCACTTTGGGAGGCCGAGACGGGCGGATCACGAGGTCAGGGGATCGAGACCATCCTGGCTAACACGGTGAAACCCCCTCTCTACTAAAAAATACAAAAAACTAGCCGGGCGAGGTGGTGGGTGCCTGTAGTCCCAGCTACTCGGGAGGCTGAGGCAGGAGAATGGCGTAAACCCGGGAGGCGGAGCTTGCAGTGAGCAGAGATCCGGCCACTGCACTCCAGCCTGGGCGACAGAGCGAGACTCCTTCTCAAAAAAAAAAAAAAAAAAAAAAAAAAAAAGGATTATGGCTCACTGCAGCCTGGAATGTCTGGGCTCAAGTGATCCTCTCATCTCAGCATCCTGAGTAGAATGGTCCTCCTATCTCAGCTCCCTGAGCAGGTGGGGCTACAGGTACCTGCCTCTGTGTGTGGTTTATTTTTTAAAATCTTCATAGAGATGAGATCTCACTTTGTTGCCCAGGTTGGTCTCAGACTCCTGGGCCCAAGTGATCCTCCCACTTCAGCCTCCCAAAGAGCTGGAATTACAGACATGAGCCGCCTTGTCCAGCCTACATTTTTTTCTTCAGAGACTAGACAAGCATTATAATGAGAAGGGGAAAAGAGTGGAACAAGGAGTTCAGTCAGTAACTGAACAACCAGTTTAGGTAACTCATTACCTTTGGACCAGGCTTTTTGTGCTTAAGTGTTGTTTTTGTCTGTTTTCTTTTTTTTTGAGATGGAGTCTCACTCTGTTGCCCAGGCTGGAGTGCAGTGGTGATCTCAGCTCACTGCAACCTCCAGCTTCCAGGTTTAAGCGATTTTCCTGCCTTAGCCTCCTGAGCAGCTGGTACTACAGGCATATGCCACCATGCCTAGTTAATTTTTGTATTTTTAGTAGAGACAGGGTTTCACTATGTTGGCCAGGCTGGTCTCGAACTCCTGACCTCAGGTGATCCTCCCACCTTGGTTTCTCAGAGTCCTGGGATTACAAGCATATGCCACTATCCCCCAGCCAGTTTTAGTCTTTTTTAAAATTAGAAATTTTTCCTGACATGTAAAAATCCTATGTATTTATGGTATACGTACACAATACCAAAGTTTTATAGATATATATAAAGTCTTGATGTATATATATGTCATGGAATGGCTAAATCAAGCTATTTAATGTGCATTACTTCACATACTTTTGTTGTGAGAAGACTTAAAAGTCTGCTCTCTTCTCAGTGTTTACATATATAGTGTATTGTTATTAACAGTAGTCAACATGATGTTCACTGGGTATCTTGAACATTCCTCCTAACTGAAACCTTTGACCAATGTGTGCCCAATCCTGCCCTGGGCCCCACAGCCTCTTTTAACCACGATTTTACTCTGTTTCTCTTAGTTTGACTTTCTTACACTCCACATAGGAGATCATGCAATATTCTTCTTTCTGTGCCTGGCTTATTTCACTTAACATAATGTCTTTCAAGGTTCATACCTGGTGCAAATTACAGGATATTCTCCTTAAGGCTGGATAGTATTCCCTTGTGGATATATACCACATTTTCTTTATCCAGTTGTTCACTGATGGACACTTAGATTGATTCCATATCTTGATTATTGTGAATAGTGCTGGAGTGAACATGGGTTTGCAGATATCTCTTCTGTGTACTTTTTTCATATTTTTTATATTCTTCATAATCTTGATTTTTATGTTTTCCTTTTTGATTTCATTTTAGCTGCACTGGGTGTTCAACAGCCATCACTCCTTGGAGCATCTCCTACCATTTACACACAGCAAACTGCATTGGCGGCAGCAGGCCTTACCACACAAACTCCAGCAAACTATCAGTTAACACAAACTGCTGCATTGCAACAACAAGCCGCAGCTGCAGCAGCTGCATTACAACAGGTAAATCTTTAATAGGTCTAATTATTTGATGTAGAAAACTTTATGAAATCTGAGTAGCTAGCATTGCTACCTTCATTTGATAGGTAGTGAAGAATTATGTGTTTTTATTATGCTTATTTATTTTTCTGGTGATGAATGTTATATCTGACCAGCATATATAGGGAAGAATAGTTGGGCCAGGCATGGTGGCTCATGCCTGTAATGCCAGCATTTTAAGAGACTGAGGTGGGAGGATCGTCTGAGCCCGGGAATTTGAGACCAGCCTGGGCAACATGGTGAGACAGCGTCTGCAGAAAAAATGAGAATTAGCCAGCGTGGTGAAGGACGCATGTGGTCCCAGCTGCTTGGGAGGTTGAGGTGGGAGGATTGCTTGAGCATTGGGAGGTTGAGGCTGCAGTGAACTGAGATTGCACCACTGCACTCTAGTCTGGGAGGCAGAGCAAAACCCTGTGTCCAAAAAAAAGAGTAGTTGAATAGTCAAAAATTTTAAGTCCTTAAATTGGGCCGTTCTTATACCTTAATTACGTGAATAAGATTTACTTCTTTTTGGATCCCGGAGTATAAGTAATCACAACTTTATTTAATTTAGATGAAGTTTCACTGTTCCAGAAAATTTGTCTTTATTATTTTTATTTTTATTTATTTTTTTGTTTTATGAATCAATGCCATGCCAGAACAGAAAGTTTATGTTTAGTATAATTGTATGTATTTCTATGTATATCACTTTTTGAGAATGAATAAATTTAGTGTCTATTTTTCTTTGAAAAACATTTTTTTAATCTTTCAGCAATATTCACAACCTCAGCAGGCCCTGTATAGTGTGCAACAACAGGTTAGTTTATATTTTCCATGTTAAAAACTGATTTTAAAATAGCCATTTGCTCCAAAGTTCAATTGATAGTTTTATTTCTGTCAGCTACCTTAACATGCGATACGAATTTTTTGGGAGGGGCTGGAGTAAATCAGGTAGGAAAAAAGGAACGTCTGCAAGGGTGAGGGAGATAGGAGGGTGGTCCTAACTACCCAAATCCTTAGTCTTTGTTGCATGTTTCTAAGAAAGTATGAGGAGGCTGGGCGCGATGGCTCACGCCTGTAATCCCAGCACATTGGGAGGCCGAGGCGGGCGGATCACCTGAGGTTGGGAGTTTGAGACCAGCCTGACGAACATGGAGAAACCCCATCTCTACTAAAAATACAAAATTAGCCGGGTGTGGTGGTGCAGGCCTGTAATCCCAGCTACTCAGGAGGCTGAGACAGGGAGGCTGAGGCAGGAGAATCGCTTGAACCCAAGAGGCGGAGGTTGTGGTGAGCCGAGATCGTGCCATTATACTCCAGCCTGGGCAACAAGAGCAAAACTCCATCTCAAAAAAAAAAAAAAAAAAGGGTGCAGAGAATAATCTGGAAAGAACTGCCCTTCGGACTGTTATGCTCCTGTCTGGAACCTTTGGGCCAGCTCTGCTGAACTAGACCACATGTGAGAATGAAAGCTCCTTTTGCTACTTGAAACCTAAACCTTGTATAGGCTTTCAGCCTTTATTTATTTTTTTTATTTTTAAAAATTTTTGTCACATTAACACCTACTACAGCCTTTATTTCTTTAAAGGAGTAGGGCCCCCAGCCCCCTTTTTATTAATCAAATTGTGTATAGAAATCAAAATATTAAAATAGAGTTGTTCAGAATGGGAGAAAGCTGGCCTGGCACAGTGGTTCACGCCTGTAATCCAAGCACTTTGGGAGGCCAAGGCGGGAGGACCACTCGAGGTCAGGAGTTTGATACCAACTTGGCCAACATGGTAAAACCCTGCCTCTACTAAAAATACAAAAATTAGCTGGGCCTGGTGGTGCACACCTGCCAAAAATTAAACAGAAAGTGGAAGAAAGCCTCCCTTTATAGTTCACACTTCTATTCCTTAGGCACGTTTGAACAATATGGAAGCTCCTTATTTAGACTAAAAGCAAGTTTCATTGGCCCCTTTTCCTTAGACATATTCTCTAGGAACTGTCAAGGGAAGAGAGTTTGCCTTGCTGAAATATAGATATGCTTTAGCCTAAGCATGTCCCTGGAAAGGATTTGGTCTCATTCTTTTTTGAGACTGAGTTTCGTTTTTGTTACCCAGGCTAGAGTGCAATGGCACAATCTTGTCTCACTGCAACCTCTGCCTCCCGGATTCAAGCAATTCTCCTGCCTCAGCTTCCCGAGTAGCTAAGATTACAGGCGCACGCCACTAGGCCCGGCTAATTTTTTCTATTTTTAGTAGAGACGGGGTTTCACCATGTGTCAAACTCCTGACTTTGTGATCCACCCGCCTTGGCCTCCTAAAGGGCTGGGATTACAGGTGTGAGGCACTGTGCCCGGCCTCATTCTTTTTTTTTGTGGCTGCAGAGGCTTCTTAATTCATAACTTCTTTGTCCCTAGATCCGTGGCCCAGTTTAATCCTTGACTTAAGCCCCTTGAGGCTTCAGAAGCATTGCATTTTCCCAGAAGACCTCAGTATTTCACTAGTAATTGCTTTAAACTTCTTAAAAACTGACAAGAGATTGGTCTCAAATCAAATGTCTTGTTTTTAGAATACCTTCCAACTTATTTTAGTGCTTGTATGAAATACATTATTAAAGATGATAATGAGTGAGGCTGAACCTTGCAAAAATTGTGATACTCATTCTACTTTAAAAAATGGCACTACTTAACTGTTCTTAACTTACAGAAAAATAGTATTTTGATATGATTTAATCTCTAATCCATGTTGACCCCAGGTAAACTGAATGTTTTGAATTACAACCTCATACAGATTATTTTACCTTAGCCTAAGTCAAATTTATATTTCAGAATTTTAAAATTTCTCCTTTCATACTAATTCCTTTTACTTTCTGGTAGTAGTACACTTTGCTATTACAGAAAAACCATACGTCAGAGTATGTGGTCCTTCATGGTCTCTGTGCCTATGGCAAATTGTCTATCAACAGCGCTTCTCATTTTAGGTATATATCTATGAATTGGATCGATGACCAGTGATATTTTTTGAAACAAGTAGCATACTGATGATATTGAATTATTTCTGTAGCATGGTAATCTTCGCTTTTAGAGATTTTGTGGGGTTTTACTGTGGATGCTATTCCTAGGAAATAATAACAATAACAAAAAAATCAGGTTCTGTATTTTTATTAATAAAAGTAGTTAAGTGCCTATCATTGAGTGAGTTACTTATATATGAGGTCTGCAGTTGTTAGAAATAATTGTAGGAAATTTTATACCTAGTGATCTCTGTTACTTTTCACATTTTTCTTAATAATAAGATAACTGGGCTGGGTGCAGTGGCTCATGTCTGCAATCCTATCACTTTGGGAGTCCAAGGCAAGAGGATTGCTTGAGCTCAGGAGTTCAAGACTACCCTGGGCAACATAGTGAGACCTCGTTTCTGTTTAAAAAAATAAAAATAAGTAGAATAACTTATAGGAATTATTTATTTTATAAATCATCTATGAAGCAACAATTCTGATTGACCCTTTTCTCTGTGTGTTTATTTTTCTATTTTCAGTTACAGCAACCCCAGCAAACCCTCTTAACACAGGTTAGTTGGTATTACTTTATTTGTTTTGGATGCCTGAATGAACAGTAGACTAAAGCTTTATTCCTATTCTACTTTTTCTTTCAGAGTTTAGTTACTTGTTAGATTCACCTAATAATTTAGGAATATAATGCTAAATAAAGGTAGAAGTATGCTATTTTATCTTTGATGGTTTCTCATTGTAGGTTCAGCTGTGATACAGTTTGAATAAATACGAGGTTTTCTTTTATTTATTTATTTTGAGACAGAGCCTCCCTCTGTTGCCCAGGCTGGAGTGCAATGGTGCAATCTTGGCTCACTGCAACCTCTGCCTCCCGGGTTCAAGCGATTCTCCTCTCTCAGCTTCCTGAGTAGCTGGGATTACAGGCGCCTGCCGCCATGCCCGGCTAATTTTTTTATTTTTAGTAGAGATAGGGTTTCACCATGCTGGCCAAGCTAGTCTCGCCTAAGGTCCTGACCACCTGCCGTGGCCTCCCAAAGTGCTGGAATTACAGGTCTGAGCCACCACGCGTGGCTGAGGTTTTATTTTAAACTTAATACTACTGACTTTTCATTAATACAGATTTTTGTAGTCGTCTTCTTTTGGAAAATTTCTGCACGTTATTTCCACTTTAGCAGGGAAAGTTATTGTGTGACATTATCTGCTTAATTTTTCAGCAACATTAAAAAGTTTTGAACTTTTGTTAGTGCTACCTTAGGCTTTGCATACTATTTATTATGCCTTTCACATACTCTTTTTCTATTTTTACAATCTTGAAAGTGTAAAAAGTGTTCTTAGCTTATAAACTATGTAAAAACAGCCTATAGGCTGTCTTTGGCCCATGGGTCATAGTTTGCTGATCACTGGTTAATACATAGAGTGAAATACTATGCAGCTGTTAAAGTAAAACCTCTTTGTGTACTGATATGGAATGATATTCCAGATAATCTGAGGTAGAAGTAAAGATACAGTCTAGTATGTATTATATGCTTCCATTTATCTATATGCATATTCGAATAAAACATCTCTAGGAGGCTTTACACTAATAATTAGGACAGTGATTGCTTCAGGTTTAGGGAACTTCATAGCTGAGGAGCAGGGATAGGAGAGAAGCTTTTCACGGTATAACCTTTGGTACCATATTTTTAGTCTTGAATCTCTTACTTGTCTTTTAAAAATATACTTGAATTGAGCAATCAACCTGTTTTTATTAAAGAACTACAGTTGAGTAACACCTAACTCATATTTTCAATCATCAACAAAGTAGAATTTCCAAATTAAGTAGAAAAACTATAGAAGTTCTTTTGTTCAAATGCTATTTCCCTAAGTGTACCCATAACACATTACTAGTATCTTAAGATATTAAAGAAATTTCATGAGAAAATAATTTTGTGGTCAAAGTTTAAGGAATGCTGAGTTCCTTTACTAAGGACTTTCCTGAGCCTTTATTATGCTAGTATAGCTATTGTATTAGTAAGAACACTCATCTGAGGGATCTTGATGAAATAGGCTAAAAATAATTTATAGTTTAATTTTAGACCTGACTCTCAAGATATACATGTGTATCTTCTAACATAATATGAAAAGTTTAATATTCTGGGTTAGTTTTAAGTAGTCATACTGAGTTTTTAGATGATTTCAAATCATTGCCTTAATTTGATGTTGATTTTGTTTTATAGCCAGCTGTTGCACTGCCTACAAGCCTTAGCCTATCTACTCCTCAGCCAACAGCACAAATAACTGTATCATATCCAACACCAAGGTCCAGTCAACAGCAAACCCAGCCTCAGAAGCAGCGTGTTTTCACAGGGGTGGTTACAAAACTACATGATACATTTGGATTTGTGGATGAAGATGTATTCTTTCAGCTTAGGTAAACTTAATTAGGTCTTGTCACATGGCTTCTTGCATTTACCATAAAACACCTGTTTAGTTGTGGCAGAAATTATATGTAGCCCAGGCTGGACACAGTCGTGCAATCTCAGTTGACTCACTGCAGCCTCTGCCTCCTGGGTTCAAGCAATTCTCTTGCCTCAGCTTTGGAGTAGCTGGGATGACAGGCATGCACCACCACACTCGGCTAATTTTGTATCTTTATTAGAGAATGGGAGTTCACCATGTCGGCCAGATTGGTCTTAAACTCCTGACCACAAGTGATCCACCCGCCTCAGCTTCCCAAAGTGCTGGGATTACAGGTGCCCGCCACCACACCTGGCTAATTTTTTTTTATTTTTAGTAGGGACGGGGTTTCACCATGTTGGTCAGGCTGGTCTCGAACTGCTGACCTTGTGATCCACCCATCTCGGCCTCCCAAAGTCCTGGGATTACAGGTGTGAGCCACCATGCTCGGCCCTTTTTATTTTATTTTTTGAGATGGGGTCTTGCTCTTTTGCCCAGGCTGGGGTCTAGAAGTGCAGTCATAGCTCACTGCAGCCTCAAATTCCCGGGTTCAAGGGATCCTCCTGCTTCAGCCTCTCAAGTAGCTGGGACTCTAGGTCCATGCTACCATGCCCAACTTTTTTTTTTTTTTTTGAGAGCAAATTTCGCTCTTGTTGCCCAGGTTGCAGTGCAATCTCGGCTCACTGCAACCTCCACCTCCCGGCTTCAAAGGATTCTCCTGCCTCAGCCTCCTGAGTAGCTGGGATTACAGGTGCCCACCACCACGCCCAGCTCATTTTTGTATATTTAGTAGAGACAGGGTTTCACCACGTTGACCAGGCTGGTCTTGAACTTCTGATCTCAGGTGATCCACCTGCCTCAGCCTCCCAAAGTACTGGGATTACAGGCGTGAGCCACCACGCCTGGCAACTATTTTTTGTTTCCTTTTTCTTCAGATCTAGACATAAAGACTAATTTTTAAATTTTTTGTAGAAATGTGATCTCACAATATTGCCCAAGCTGGTCTTGAACTCTTGATCTCAAGTGATCCGTTTGGTTTTTAAAATTGCATTAGAGGCATGAGCCACTGTACCTGGCCGTCTACTTTTACTTTTTCTTATTTTTTTATTTTTAAAATTTTAATTAATTTATGTATTTTGAGATGGAGTATCACTCTGTCGCCCAGGCTGCAGTGCAGTAGCGCAATATTGGCTCACTACAACCTCTGCCTCCCAGGTTCAAGCGATTCTCCTGCCTCAGCCTCCCAAGTAGCTGGGATTACTCCTGCCACCACGCCCAGCTAATTTTTGTATTTTTAGTAGGGATGGGGTTTCACCATCTTGACCAGACTGATCTTGAACTCCTGACCTCATGATCCATCTGCCTTGGTCTCCCAAAGTGTTGAGATTACAGGCGTGAGCCACTGCGCCCGGCCTCTTTTATTATTATTACTTTTTTTGAGATGAGTCTCACTCTTGTCCAGGCTGGAGTGCAGTGGTGCGATATTAGCTCACTGCCACCTCCGCCTCTCGGGTACAGGCGATTCGTACCCAGCTAATTTTTGTATTTTTAGTAGAGATGGGGTTTCACCATGTTAGCCAGGCTGGTGTCGAACTGCTTAAGTGATCTGCCCACCTTGGCCTCCTAAAGTGCTGAGATTACAGGCGTGATCTACTGCTCCCATCCCCCAACTACTTTTTATTGTTATTTTATTTTATTTTATTTATTTATTTTTGTTTGAAACCGAGTCTCGTCTGTCACCGAGGCTGGAATGCAGTGGCACGATCTCAGCTCACTGGAACCTCCACCACCCGGGTTCAAGTAATTCTCCTGCCTCAGCCTCTTGAGTAGTTGAGATTACAGGTGTGCGCCACCACGCTCGGCTAATTTTTATATTACTACTAGAGACAGGGTTTCACCATGTTGACCAGGGTGATCTTGAACTCCTGACCTCAAGTGACTTGCCCGTCTCAGCCTCCCAAAGTGCTGGGATTACAGGCATGAACCACCGCACCCAGCCTCATCTTTTAAAAGAGCTTTCCAGGCTTCCGTTTCTGATATAGTTTACTGTTTATTTTTTTTGAAATACAGTTTAAAGTACTAACTATGTAAATCATTTTGGGGAGAAATCTATTTTAATTGTATTTATATTTAACTTTTTTTTTTCTTTTTTTTACAGTGCTGTCAAAGGGAAAACCCCCCAAGTAGGTGACAGAGTATTGGTTGAAGCTACTTATAATCCTAATATGCCTTTTAAATGGAATGCACAGAGAATTCAAACACTACCAAATCAGGTACAGAAAATACTCAGGTATTGTAGAAGCTTGGTAAGTGAGTCTTCTAATTCACAAAGTTTTTTTTTTCTTATTCTTTCATTTTTTAATTGAAGAATCAGTCGCAAACCCAGCCGTTACTGAAGACTCCTCCTGCTGTACTTCAGCCAATTGCACCACAGACAACATTTGGTGTTCAGACTCAGCCCCAGCCCCAGTCATTGCTGCAGGCACAGATTTCAGCAGCTTCTATTACACCACTATTGCAGACCCAACCACAGCCCTTATTACAGCAGCCTCAGCAGAAAGGTATCTTTGCTTTTGTTTCAGACAAATATGTAACTTTTTAGTTGTTAATATAACTATGCTTTTAATTTCAAAAATAGGCAGGGATTTCAAGAAAACTTGAAGCCTAAAGAATCCTGAATAGGACACATCTACTTCCATAGCTATGTGGAAGTATTTTTTTTTTCTCTTAATGATAAGAAATTAAAAGATACACCCTTGTGGACTTAAACATCAAAACTATTAAATTACTTATTAAACCATACCACATCAAATGAATTTGCTGAGTTTTAAGTTTTTTTGCCAATTGATTGTTTGAAACTCTAGATGTGTTCTTTTTTACTCTGTCACCCAGGCTGGAGTGCTGCAATCTGGGCTCACTGCAACCTCAGCCTCTCAGGTTCAAGCTATTCTCCTGCCTCAGCCTCCCAAGTAGCTGGGACTATAGGCATGTGCCACCATTCCTGGCAAATTTTTGTATTTTTAGTAGATACAGGGTTTCTCCACGTTGGCCAGGCTGGTCTCGAACTCCTGACTTCAAGTTTTCCACCCACTTCGGCCTCCCAAAGTGCTAGGATTACAGGCATGAGCCACCGCACCCGATCCAGATGTGTTCTTATAAAAACAGTGTTTAAAATAATACATAGGTCTGGGTGTGGTGGCTCACACCGTAATCCCAGCACTTTTGGAAAAATACAAAAGTTAACTGGCTCGTGGTGGCAGGCGCCTGTAACCACAGCTACTCTGGAGACTGAGGCAGGAGAATCACTTGAACCCAGGAGGCAGAGGTTACAGTTAGCCCAGATCACGCCATTGCACTCCAGTCTGGGTGATAACAGCGAAACTGTCTCAAAAAAAAAGAGAAAAAGATGACAGTTAGCCTTAGCTTAAAGAAGCCTACTTAATTGGCATTAAAAAGTGTAATTGTGACATGTTCTTTTTTTTTTTTTTTTTTTTTTTTGAGGCAGGGTTTTTCTCTGTCACCAAGGCTAGAGTGCAGTGGTGTAATCTTGGCTCACTGCAACCTCCGCCTCCCCAGCTCAAGTGATCCTGCTACCTCAGCTTCCTTGAGTAGCTGGGACTACAGGTGCACGCCACCCTGCCAGCCTAATTGTTATATCTTTTGTAGAGACGGGGTTTCACCATGATGTCCAGGCTGCATTTTCTTTTTTGGAGACAAGGTATCGGTCTGTCACTCAGGCATGGGTGCAGTGGTGTGATTTCAGCTCACTGCAGCCTCGACCTCCTGGCCTTAAGCAATCCTCCCGTCTCAGCCCCCCTCTAATTTTTGTACTTTTTTGTAGAGACAGGGTTTTGCCATGTTGCCCGAGCTGGTCTTGAACTCCTGGAGTCAAGTAATCTGCCTGTCTTGGCCTCCGAAAGTGCCGAGATTACAGGTGTGAGACACTGCTCCCAGCCTGCATTTTCTTGTTTTTTTTTTTTTTTTTGAGACGGAGTCTTGCTCTGTGTCCCAGGCTGGAGTTCAGTAGCGCGATCTCCGCTCACTGCAAGCTCCGCCCCCCTGGGTTCATGCCATTCTCCTGCCTCAGCCTCCAGAGTTGCTGGGACTACAGGCGCCCGCCACCTCGCCCGGCTAATTTTTCTTGTATTTTTAGTAGAGACGGGGTTTCACTGTGTTAGCCAGGATGGTCTCGATTTCCTGACCTCGTGATCCGCCCGTCTCGGCCTCCCAAAGTGCTGGGATTACAGGCTTGAGCCACCGCGCCCGGCCTGCATTTTCTTTGTTATTGTAGATGATGATACATAGCAAAATGACAGATTACAGTGTAATGAGTTATTTAATGAACACCTATGTAATCACTACTCAGGTCAAAAAAATACAACATTGTGTCTGGTAGCAGGGCAGTGGCTCACACCTGTAATCCCAGCACTTGGGGAGACTGAGGTGGACGGATTGCTTGAGCTCAGGAGTTCGAGATCAGCCTGGGCAACATGGTGAGATTCCATCTCTACTAAAAATCCAAGAAATAGCCAGGCGTGATGGTGTACACAGGCTGATGTGAAAGGATCACTTGAGCCCAGCGGGCGGAGGTTGCAGTGAGGCAAGATTGCACAACTGCACTCCAGCCTGGGTGACAGAGCAAGACCCTGTCTCACAAATTGCACAACAACCATTTGTAACTCATTTTCTTGTATGCATCCTTGTTTGGTTTCGAACATAATGTGTGATTCTACTTTTATGACATTTTGTGTGTGAGACTCTTTTTTTTTTGAGATGGAGTTTTGCTCTTGTTGCCCAGGCTGGAGTGCAATGGTGCGATCTTGGCTCACCGCAACCTCTGCCTCCCAAGTAGCTGGGATTACAGGTGTCCGCCAACATGCCCAGCTAATTTTTTGTATTTTTAGTAGAGACGAGGTTTCACCCTGTTGGCCAGACCGGTCTCAAACTCCTGACTTTCAGGTGATCCACTCCCCTCAGGTTCCCAGAGTGCTGGGATTACAAGCATGAGCCACCATGCCTGGCCTTCTTACTGCATCCAATTCTTGCTTTATGTTAGGTCTTTTCTTTTTTTACTGTGGCCTCATGGGTTTTTTAATTTATCCTTTGTTTTATATTCAGTTGTTTTATTTTTGAGATGGAGTCTTGCTGTGTCTCCAAGGCTGTAGTGCAGTGGCATGATCTCAGTTCACTGCAAGCTCCGCCTCCCAGGTTCACGCCATTCTCCTGCCTCAGCCTCCCAAGTAGCTGGGATTACAGGCGCCTGCCACCACGCCCGGCTAATTTTTTATTTTTTATTTTTTTAGTAGAGATGGGGTTTCACCATGTTAGCCAGGAGGGTCTTGCTCTCCTGACCTCGTGATCTGCCCACCTTGGCCTCCCAAAGTGCTGGGATTACAGGCGTGAGCCACCGCACCCGGCTTCTCCTGTGCTAGTTTTACAATTCCCCATGGAGTATTTCTTAAAGGAGATGTCCCAGTGAGGGTGTTCCAAAATTGAAAGCTCCCTATATGTTTCTGGGATGACAGGGACATGAAAAGGGAGATGAGCATAACAATGCATAAGAATCCTACTGACATACACATTTTTCCATTCATAATAAAAATCAGACCATACTGAACTAATTTTTTAGGAAACATAGTAGTGGAGAGATTTTTTTCCTGCTACAAACTGCAGAGCAGTAATTCAGATGATCACCATACTAGGCTTCCTACTAGGAGTTAATATCATTGTCATAGACCAGCGTCAGAAAACTGTTCTAGTGGAGAGGTGTGGGATCCCATATATCATGTTATCAGTTGGGAAGAATGAAATTATTTGTGCTTGTGTTTATTTTCTGTGATGTGTAATAGTTCTGTCTACTTTAGAGATGTTTAATGTGAATCATTTTACTGAGGTTGAGCAACTTTTAAAGAAAAACACATTTTTTAGTCTTTATGGCGTGATCAGATGTTGAAAGGGGGAATGAGTATTTTAATCTGTGTTGTAAAGGACTTAGTTACTTGTTCTAGTTACTCTGTCTAAAATACTTACAACTTTGCATATATTATACATCTTTCCATAAATTAAGTGTGCATTGTAGTAAAGAAGGTAAATTTGCACTATTCCTACCTGGAAATATTTATACTATTTCAAAATGAAATTGTTGATTTTCAATATTGGGAAGAATTCGTCAAGATAGTGCCCCACCTTGGCAACAGAGGGAGACCCCGTCTCCTCAAAGAAATTTTTTAAAAAATTAGCTGGTTTGGCCGGGCGCGGTGGCTCAAGCCTGTAATCCCAGCACTTTGGGAAGCGGAGACGGGTGGATCACGAGGTCAGGAGATCGAGACCATCCTGGCTAACACGGTGAAACCCCGTTTCTACTAAGAAATACAAAAAAAATAGCCGGGCGAGGTGGCAGCGCCTGTAGTCCCAGCTACTCGGGAGGCTGAGGCCGGAGAATGGCGTGAACCCGGGAGGCGGAGCTTGCAGTGAGCTGAGATTGGGCCACTGCACTCCAGCCTGGGCGACAGCGCGAGACTCCGTCTCAAAAAAAAAAAAAAAAAAAAAATTAGCTGGTTTTAGTGGTGCATGCCTATGTCCCAGCTGCTTTGGATGTTGAGATGGGAGGATTGCTTGAGCCTGGGAGGTGAGGCTGCAGTAAGCCATGATTGCACTACTGCACTCCAACTGGGGCAATAGAGTGAGACCCTGTCTCAAAAAAAAGGTAATTTTTTTTTTTTTTTTTTTTTTTTTTTTTTTTTTTAAACACAGTGTCTCGCCCTGTCGCCCAGGTTGGAGTTTAGTAGCACGATCTCAGCTCACTGCAACCTCTGCCTTCCAGGTTCAAGTGATTCTCCTGCCTCAGCCTCTTGAGTAGCTGGGATTACAGGAACGCGCCACCACGCCTGGCTAATTTTTTTGTATTTTTAGTAAAGACGGGATTTCACCATATTGGCCAGGCTGATCTCGAACTCCTGACCTCGTGATCCGCCCGCCTCTGCCTCCCAAAGTGCTGGACTTACAGGTGTGAGCCACCGTGCCTGACCTGACAGTACCTATTCTTTTTTTTTTTTTTTTTGAGATACAGTTTTGCTTCTGCCCCCCAGGCTAGAGTGCAGTGGTACGATCTCAGCTCACTGCAGCCTCGTCTCTTGGGTTCAAGCGATTCTCCTGCTTTAGGCTCCTGATTAGCTGGTATTACAGGCACCCACCACCACTCCCAACTAATTTATGCATTTTTAGTAGAGACGGGGTTTCACCATGTCGGCCAGGCTGGTCTCAAACTCTTGACTTCAGGTGATCCACCCACCTTGGCCTCCCAAAGAGCTGGGATTACAGGCATGAGCTACTGCACCCAGCCAGTACCTATTATTTGAAAATATATATTAACAGGCCAACTTTGAAAAAACAATTTTAGTGACTCTCAGTTATTTAACTTTGTTCATCTAATTTTATCAGGTACTTTTGAACTTTGTTTAGACACGCTAAACATTTTTTTCTTTTATCTTTTAAAGCTGGTTTATTGCAGCCTCCTGTTCGTATAGTTTCACAGCCACAACCAGCACGACGATTAGATCCCCCATCCCGATTTTCAGGAAGAAATGACAGAGGGGATCAAGTGCCTAACAGAAAAGATGATCGAAGGTATATTTTCTAAAGTATACTGTGGATGGTGGCAATGGTTGTACAACAATGTAAGCATAGTTAATGCCACTGAACTATGTGCTTATAATATAAAATTTTAAAATGCTGAATTTTGTGTTATGTCTATTTTACTACAAATTTTAAAAAGTTAAACAAATATACTGTGGAATCTTGCTTATATTACCTACTCTACTTCGTTGAAGAGCTTTTCCATAATATTAGAAATATTAGTAATTTTAGAAAAATTTGCTTTCAGTCGTGAGAGAGAGAGAGAAAGACGTAGATCGAGAGAAAGATCACCTCAGAGGAAACGTTCCCGGGAAAGATCTCCACGAAGAGAGCGAGAACGATCACCTCGGAGAGTTCGACGTGTTGTTCCACGCTACACAGTTCAGTTTTCAAAGTTTTCTTTAGATTGGTAGGTTATTCCCCACCCATTGTTTTCTTGAGTTACTAATTTCGTATAATTTGACAGAATATGTTACAGAGATATTTTTCTTGCAACATTGATTTCCCGACAGTTAGTGTTCTTCATGTAAGCGCAGAAATGCAATTTGAAATAACTTAATTCTCTACAATGCTGCATTATTTTTATATCCCCATGAAGGAAATCAACTGGTATTGAAAAAGACAGCCCCTCAAGGAAATTCCTTTGTCATAAAGTTATTCCCCTAAAGTTAGAATCAGTTAAGATCTAGACTTACTGATAACTTGAAGATCATGTATAGTCCATTGTATGTGATGAGGCAATAATACAGTAGTAGACCAATTATTTCAAGTTTAGCTGTGGCAGTGTCGTATAATAGAAACATAGATATGCATATATACTCACATACATAATGTATTCACATGTATAGTGTATGCGTATGTATATACATAAATATTCACCCTTTGAATCAGAAGTCATGACAAATTACCAGGAGTTTCTTTTTCTTTCTTTTTTTTTTTTTTTTTTTTTGAGACTCTGTCACCCATGCTGGAGTGCAGTGTCGTGATCTCAGCTCACTGCAGCCTCCACTTCCTGGGTTCAAGCTATTCTCCTGCCTCAGCCTCCCTAGTAGCTGGGATTACAGGTGCTCAGCACCACACCCAGCTAATTTTTGTATTTTTAGTAGGGATGGGGTTTCACCATGTTGGCTAGGCTTGTTTCGAACTCCTAACCTCAAGCGATCCACCTGCCTCGCCCTCCCAAAGTGCTGGGATTACAGGTATGAGTCACTGTACCTGGCCAATTTACCAGGAACTTCTGATGTTTACCTGCAAAAAAAAAAAAAAGGTAATGTTAACTAGCAGAATTATTGTGAGGTTTAGTTCATGTATCCAAAGGACTTAACCCATTGTGTGGCAGTTGTATAGTCTCAGAAATTAATGGTGGGTTGTGGTGGCAACTTAGGTAATAGATGAATAGGTGGAAAAAAAACAAATTGACCATAAAACAGGAAAATCATTAAAAGCTGCGTTCAAGGCTGTTGAGCTAAAAGCAGATAGCTGTATGCAATGCAGTGGCCTAAGATGATATTATTACATTTAAACAGAGTGATAATTACCATTCATAATACTTGCCTATCAGTGGTTAAAATTTCTGTATGTTCAGTTCTAGATTTAGTAACCCAGTGAATTTTAGTCAAGCTACTTAATGCCAAGAAAATTTTGCTTGGTGACTTTGCTTAATTATGTTACGTAGTTGGTGTTCATTTACTCTTCCTTATGGTCAAATCAGCACCTACTTCTTTTTTTGTTTTTTTCTTCGAGATGGAGTTTCGCTCTTGTTGCCCAGGCTGGAGAGCAATGGGGCGATCTTGGCTCACAGCAACCTCTGCCTCCCGGGTTCAAGCAATTCTCCTGCCTTAGCCTCGCGAGTAGCTGGGATTACAGGAATGCACCACCACACCCGGCTCATTTTGTGTTTTTAGTAGAGACGGGGTTTCACCATGTTGGCCAGGCTGATCTCAAACTCCTTGCCTCAGGTGATCCAATCGCCTCAGCCTCCCAAAGTGCTGAGATTACAGGCGTGAGCCACCATGCCTGGCCCAGCAACTACTCTTCATTTACACTAGTTTTCTTCTTATAACTGTTTACTGTTATACTTAAAAATCTGTAGTCTGCATATTTCAGAGAAACCAGTTGAAACCAACACCGCTTTCACAGCCTCAAAGATATTAAATAGGGGAGCTCTGATTTTAACCCATCTGTTCTCAATATTGAATGCTTTTTTGGGAAGAGTTGATGCATAGGATATGAAATTGAACAGCTATTTAGCTTCTTCTAAATTAGACCTTCAGGGGCCAAGTGCAGTGGCTGATGCCTGTAATCCCAGCACTTTAGGAGTCTGAGGTGGGCAGATCACTTGAGGTCAGGAGTTCAAGACCAGCCTGGCCAACATGGTGAAACCCCGACTCTACTAAAAAATATAAAACTTAGTTGGGCATGGTGGTGAGTGCCTGTAATCCCAGTTTCTTGGGAGGCTGAGGCAGGAGAATCACTTGAACTCGGAAGACAGAGGTTGCAGTGAACTGAAATTGCACCACTGCAATCCAGCCTGGGCGGCAGAGGGAGACTCTGTCTCAAAAAATAAAGAAAAATAATAATAATAAATTAGACCTTCACAGTTTAGTTTTACCACTTTGAAGTAAATTCCCAGAACATTAAATGGATCTCTTGCAAGTAAAAATGATTTTAAAGTTTCCATACTTCTCATTTGTAGTTGTATAAATCAAGATTTTCTTACACTAATATGATTATAAGAAACTTCATGCCCATGAAATGATTTATTTGTACTTACATCTTTTGTTTTATTATAAATTTTACTCCTGTGGGGTAAAACATGACTTCAAAAATTCTGGTGATGCGAAATTGGGAAACAATTATACATATTTTCTTTTTGTCACACTTCCTTAAAAACAAAACTCAGATACTTGTTTCACGTTTTTATTATTTTGACAGCAGAATCATATCCAAATAAAGTATAATTACAGGCCTGGCACTGGTGGCTCACACCTGTAATCCAGCACTTTAGGAGGCCAAGGTGGAAGAATCACTTGAGGCCAGGAGTTTGAGACCAGCCTAGGCATATAGTGAGACCTCACCTCTACAAAAAGTAGAAGTTACCCACATATGGTAGTGCACCTGTAGTCCTAGCTATAATACTTGGAGGCTGACATGGAAAGATTGCTTGAGCCTAGGAATTCAGGTTACAGCAAGCTATGAGTATGCCACATTGCACTCTGGCCTGGGCGACAGAGCAAGATTCTGTCTGTAGATTGGATGGATGGATGGATGGATGGATGGATGGATGGATGGATGGATAGATGGATAGATAGATTCTGTCTGTAGATAAAATAGATAAATAGATAAATAGGTAGGTAGATAATAGTCTATTATCTGACAAGTTTATTGCTCCGTATTTATTTTTATACTTCAAATAAAGACATCTCTACATGTAGATTACTTCATCTTTCATACTTCTGCCTTTAGTTGTCTTTAAAAAAGACAATGTAGTTGTCTTTTCGTCTTACATTATACTTTTAACAGACATCTCTTAACCTTTTGCCAGATTGACCTTTCAGTTCCTCTCTTTTAAAAACTCTACTTCTTAGGAAAAAGGAAATGATCCTTAAAAAAATCAGTACGAGATTTAAAAGACAAGAAATTTATGCCCTCTATACATAATAATCAGGTATGGATCTTAATCATTCACAGAGAAAGGGGTGTGGAGGTGCAGATAATCCAAGGAACATATGAATTTTCCTTTTGTGTGGATTTTTGTATTTAATTTTGAATGTAAGTATGGTTGATCTAGGAACTTACTATAGTAAAATAAAAGTTCCATAGTTTTTCTACACTCTGAAAACCTGACTGAGGGGCATACAGAAATACTAATTTGGTACCACTCTCATTGATGTTTTGTATCCTTTCAACATGAACCATAATTTTCCAGTAATCCACAGTTCCGACTGAGGAAAACCTGCTTTTGTACAGATCTTTTCTGGAGCTGAGGTTCAAGTTATTTCAAAGGGTCTTCTGTAACAAAAAGTAACGAAATAAGGATAACACTGAGAATACTAGTTATTCAAAATTTTGAGTATACAAATTTGAAAGTAATATTTTCATATGTCTCTATCCAAATCTATAGCTCATTGGTAACTGACTTTGTCCTTTTTCAGCTTACTTTTTACCATATGAAATTGTATTTGCTACAGAATCGAGTGAATGTTTGTGTAACCTTTTTATTAAGGCTCTTTACTCACTACTTATGTCTGTTTTTCAGTCCCAGTTGTGACATGATGGAACTAAGGCGCCGTTATCAGAATTTGTATATACCTAGTGACTTTTTTGATGCTCAGTTTACATGGGTGGATGCTTTCCCTTTGTCAAGACCATTTCAGCTGGGAAATTACTGCAATTTTTATGTAATGCACAGAGAAGTAGAATCCTTAGAAAAAAATATGGCCATTCTTGATCCACCAGATGCCGACCACTTATACAGTGCAAAGGTTTGTATTCAACTGTGATATGCAGCTTAAATTTCTTAGCAGTTACTCATAATAAAAGGGTATGTAGAATTATCCTTCAGAAAGTGTTAGGTAGACCCGAATACCTGTTTTCTTCTTGACTGCTTGATCCTATTTTGGTTATATAATTTAATTTAAGCTCTCTTTGCCTTATCTCTTGAGCTGTAAAACTAGTTATTCTAACATTTAAAATCTCATAAAAATGTGAAGATAAAGTTGATGTTAATGAGATATTTGAAATGTCATATGACTTCTGGTAGCCTCAGATAAAACTTAGTGTTAGATGAATGCACTAAATGTTAGTCTTAAGGGAAACATTCAGTATATTACGTATAGTCTACAGTTTTGTTTAAAGCATTGTTTGAGTGAAAAAGCATCCCTTCAAAAGTTAAAACTAAGTAATTATAAGGTATCTAGGCCTGGCATGGTGGCTCACGCCTGTAATCCCAGCACTTTGGGAGGCTGAGGTATCTAATACTATTTCTGCTATATATACTTCCTATTTTTATTTAAAAATTTCAGACATCTAATATGTAAAGATAATTAGTAGTGCTTCTCATTTTTTCACATTACTTTAGACTTTTGACAGGATTGAATTATTTGACTATAATAGGTAATGCTGATGGCTAGCCCTAGTATGGAAGATTTGTATCATAAGTCATGTGCTCTTGCTGAAGACCCACAAGAACTTCGAGATGGATTCCAACATCCTGCTAGACTTGTTAAGGTAAAAGGACACATTTGTTTTAACTTTAGATGTATTCACTTTGTTTAGCTGTAAGTTTGTACACATAAAATCTAAAACCCTACATTTTAATATGTGTTGATTAGTTTAATGACTAATTTCAGTATTAAGGCACCCAGAATTTAATGATGTAGATGTTTTTCTCATTGCAGATTATGACTATATCTTATTTGTACGCTGCTAGTTCAACAGTCATTTTGATGTTTTATATTCGTAACATAGTAGAATCTTAGTGGTAATAGGATTCAGTGTCTTTGGATGTTGTTGAAGTTTGAATTATAGCTTGTTTCTTTAAAAGAACTCTGTCTGAAGAAATATTTTAAAAGGATGAGTTATGATGTGTGTAAATCCTATTCCATTGCTGAAATGCAGTGTGGAACACAATGAACTGAACTCTTCCTTGACTGACAGATACCAGAGGTAGTAGAAATGGTATTGGAAAGGTTTGTACCTTTCCTTCTCAAGTATCTTATTTGTAATTTGACAGGGTGCGTAATATATGTAAATGATTCTTTGTTTTGAATTAGTTTTTAGTGGGCATGAAAGGCAAGGATGAAGCTATGGCCATTGGAGGCCACTGGTCTCCTTCGTTGGATGGACCAGACCCAGAAAAAGATCCCTCTGTGTTGATTAAGACTGCTATTCGTTGTTGTAAGGCTCTGACAGGCATTGATCTAAGTGTGTGCACACAATGGTAAGTACCAATTCATTTCTTGATTAGAAGTGTTTTACTAATAGTTTATGTAGTTGTTCTTGTCGATCAGCCTTTTCCCCTCGGCTTATTTTAGCAATCCTGGTCATGCAGGTAATCCCAAAGGAAAATCCCCATTTGTAGCTAAAGTTTATTTGGTGCCAAAATGTTTTGGGGAAAAAGGATTGAGAACTAATCAAAATAAACTGAAAATTTAAATGTTTTGTTATGTTGTACTTTGGAAGTTGGATGTATGTTGAAAATACTTTTCATTTCATGCATAGCTGGAGAAGATCGTCAAGAGAGAACTTCATTTCATTATAATTCTTTTGTTATAAAATGATGTAGTTGCGATTATTTTTGTTCAGCCATATTTTCTCTTGAGGCTTATTTGTCCTGTGTATTTTAGTGTGTCTCTTGTGACTTAATTTGAGAATATTCTTTTTTAGCACATGAAATCTGAACGGCTATCCAGCTTCTTCAGGTATTCTCTAAAATGTGGGTAGCTCTGTAATCAAACTTGAAAATGCCTTGGGGGAACATATTCTTCCTTTAACTTATTAAATATTGTACAAATGTACCAAAAGAGGAACTATGGCTTCTATAATTTTTTTTTCTTTAGACCAACCTCAAGTTCTTGCAGCAAAATTTCTTTACTTGATGTGCTACAAGTGAACTAGGGTCTTTAAAATGTATTTTAGAATTTTTTTTCCAACATGCTTCTTCCCTTGCAACAGGTACCGTTTTGCAGAGATTCGCTACCATCGCCCTGAGGAGACCCACAAGGGGCGTACAGTTCCAGCTCATGTGGAGACAGTGGTTTTATTTTTCCCGGATGTTTGGCATTGCCTTCCCACCCGCTCAGAGTGGGAAACCCTCTCCCGAGGATACAAGCAGCAGCTGGTCGAGAAGCTTCAGGGTGAACGCAAGGAGGCTGATGGAGAACAGGCACTGAACGCTAATCCCTTTTTCTATTTCCGCTTCTCACAGGCACAGGAACACAGGCACAAATGCACACCACACACTACATAACAAACACACATGGAGGAACATAACTGGTAACAGCGACTGGTAATCCAGCTTTCAGCAGTATAGTTGTATGTTCTTTTCTCTTAAAATTTCTGTCTATTATCCTAACTTTTAAGAGTGCTGAGACCTCAAAGGAAAATAAGTTGTGCTTAAATTGCACAGAATTTTGTTTTTATCATAGGTCTAGTTGCTGGAATCTGGGACCAGTTGTTGAACAAGATTCAGTATTAAGCCATTTTAAACATTTTGCCATTTTCTAAAATTTAAAAAATTTTCTTTTTCATGGTCATCAGTTCTAGTCATGGATATTTGAAATTGGACAACCACAAGTCTGAGAGATTTGAAATTTCAGGCTATGTGGCAACGTCTTTGGTACATTTCAAAGGTCTAACTAAATCAGTCTTTGGGTGGCTTGAAAATTGGGGCAAGATCACACACTGTGTGGTTTGTGGATACCGGCAGTGTTTGTGCATCCCTGATATCCTTTGTGTTGTAATTTATCACCCTTTTGTGTTTCACAGATCTGGCTTTGATTGGCTGATGAGTGTCTTTGTGATCAGTTAAAAGTGGTAGAATGTATGTACGTGGACTTGCCTAAATAATAACTTTAGGAGAAGACAATCTGAAACATTTGTGACCTTGCACAGATCAGCAACAGACTTTTAAAAATAAATTATTTTTGTTTTACGGTTTCATAATAGTAATTACATTCTTAACTTTGTATGTCAGGATGAAGAAGAGAAGGATGATGGTGAAGCTAAAGAAATTTCTACACCTACCCATTGGTCTAAACTTGATCCAAAGACAATGAAGGTAACTTTAATAAGGATGGATTTTACTTATCTTTTTCAATTAAAAAAAATTTTTTTGAGATGGAGTCTCGGTTTGTTGCCCAGGCTGGAGTGTAGTGGTATGATCTTGGCTCACTTCAGCCTCTGTCTCCTGGGTTCAGTAGATTCTCTTGCCTCAGCCTCCTGGGTAGCTGGGATTACAGGTGCCCCGCCACTGCGCCAGGCTAATTTTTGTAGTTTTAGTAGAGACGGGGTTTTACCATGTTAGCCAGGATGGCCAGCCAGGATGTCAGCATGTTGGCCAGTTTGGTCTCGAACTCCTGAGTGCTGGGATTACAGGCACGTACAACCATGCCACGCCAATTTCTGTATTTTTAGTAGAGATGGGATTTTGTCATGTTGGTCAGGCCAGTCTCACACTCCTGGCCTCAAGCGATCTACCCACCCCTGCCTCCCAGAGTGTTAGGATTACAGGGGTGAGCTACTGCACCCAGCCTAAAATATATTTAAAATTAAAACATAGATTGATACACATCTAAACTGGGAAGAGGCTGGGAGCGGTGGCTCACGCCTCTAATTGCAGCACTTTGAGAGGCATAGATAGGCAGATCGCTTGAGTCCAGGAGTTTGAGACCATCCTGGGCAGTGTGTGTGTGTTTGTGTGTGTGTGTGTGTGTGTATATATACAGTTTATACATACATATGTGTGTGTGTGTGTGTGTGTATTTGTATATATTTATTTATTTATTTATTTTTGAGACAGAGTCTTGCTTTGTCACCCAGACTGGAGTACGGTGGCACGATCTCAACCTCTGCCTCCCGGGTTCAAGAGATTCTTGTGCCTCAGCCTCCCTAGTAGCTGGGACTACAGGCCTTGTGCCACCATGCCCAACTAATTTTTGTATTTTTAGTAGAGGTAGGGTTTCACCATGTTGGCCAGGCTGGTCTGAACTCCTGACCTCAATTGATCCACCCACCTCAGCCTCCCAAAGTCCTGGGATTACAGATGTGATCCACCTCGCCTGTTGTGTGTTTTATTCCATTTGTGTTTTTCTGAGTACAAGCTTTGTGATTGGTTGATTGGTTATTGTGTATAAAAGTTACGATCACTTCAACCCGAGGATGCTGAGTAGAAAAAAAAAAACAACCATAAAATAATAAACCAGGCAAGGTGGCTCATGCCTGTGATCCTAGCACTTCTGGGGACTGAAGGAGGAGGATTGCTTCAGTCTAGGAGTTTGAGACCAGCTTCTACAACATCGTGAGGCCCTGTCTCTATAAAAAGTCTAAAAAATTATTTGGGCATAGTGGCACACGCCTGTAGCCCCAGCAACTTGGGAAGCTGAGGTGGGAGGATTGCTTGAGCCTGGAATCTGGAGCCTGCAGTGAACTATGATTGTGCCACTGCACTCCAGCTTAGGCAACAAAATGAAATTTTGTTTAAAAATACGTGTGCGTATGTGTGTGTGTAAGGTTGCAGCTGGGCACTATGCTTTATGCCTGTAATCCCAGCACTTTGGGAGGCCCAGATGGGCAGATTGCTACAGCCCAGTAGTTCAGGATCAGCCCTGGCAACATACTGAGACTCTGTCTCTACCAAAAAAAAAAATTAGCCGAGCATGGTGATGCATGCCTATAGTCCCAGCTACTCAGGAGCCTGAGGTGGGAGGATCACTTGAACTTGGAAGGTCAAGGCTGCCACAGTGAGCCATGAGCCGTGGTTATGCCACTCCAGCCTGGGTAACAGAGCAAGACTCTGCCTCAAAAAAAAGAAAATGACTCACCCTGTTGAGTTAACATTAATTTTGTGCATGTAATTATTTTTAAATATTTTATACTATTCAAGTAAATTGATTAAAGGGACAGAGTGCAGTGGTGTCATTAGAGTTCACTGCAGCTTCAAACTCCTATGCTCAAGTGGTCCTCTCACCTAAGCCTCTCAAGTAGCTTGGGCTAAAGACATGTTCCACCATGTCTGGCTAATTTTTTCTTTTTTTTTCTAAAGAGGTGGGGTTTTGCTGTGTTCCCCAGGCTGATTTTAAACTCCTGGCCTCAAGTGATCCTTCCATCTTGGACTCCAAAGGTGCTAGGATTACAGGCACGAGCCACTATTCCCTGCTGGTATTACTCCTCTATTGGACATTTGTTTGTTTACTTACTTTTAGAGACAAGGTCTCTGTCGCCGTGGCTGGAGTGCAGTGCATAGTTCACTAGAACCTTAAACTCCTGGGCTCAAGCAGTCTTCCCATCTCAGCCTCCCAAGTGGTTAGGACTACAGGCATTCACTACCACACCTGGCTAATTTATGAGACATTTAGACTCTTCACTTTTTTGGAGGGAGGAAATAAGTAAATCTATAGTTTTGTGGGTTTTTTCCCCCTTCTATTTAGGATGTTTCCTTAGGGTAGACAGCCAGAAATGAGAACTTCTGGGTCAAAGAACATTGAAAAAAATGTTTACGCATGTTAATATGTTTTATTTTCCAAAAAATATGCTATCATTTTGCATTTTCACAAGTGTTGTGTGAGCTGTACAAATGTTCTTTTCGCTACATTTGTAAAGTCACACAAAAGGCTGGGCGTGGTGGTGGCTCACGCTTATAATCCCAGCACTTTGGGAGGCCCAGGCAGGCTGATTGCGAGGTCAGGAGTTCAAGACCAACCTGACCAACATGGGGAAACCCCGTCACTACTAAAAGTACAAAAATTAGTTGGGTGTGGTGGTGAGCATCTGTAATCCCAGCTACTTGGGGGACTGAGACAGGAGAATCGCTTGAACCTGGGAGGCAGAGCTTGCGGTGAGCCGAGATCACACCACTGCATTCCAGCCTGGGCAACAGAGTGAGACTCCGTTTAAAAAAAAAAAACCCACAAAAGATAATTGTTAATTATAGCTAGTTTGTTTCCTATTTCAATATCCACCCCCCCTTTTTTTTCCTGTGTTTTCATGCTCCATATATTCAGGTAAATGACCTCCGAAAAGAATTAGAAAGTCGAGCTCTTAGTTCCAAAGGATTAAAATCCCAGTTAATAGCCCGACTGACAAAACAGCTTAAAGTAGAGGAACAAAAAGAAGAACAGAAGGAGTTAGAGAAATCTGAAAAAGAAGAGGATGAGGAGGATGATAGGAAATCTGAAGACGATAAAGAGGTATGTACTCAATCTGTTATTACACTCTGTGGTATTAATATTCATGTGTAGGGTGTTCTTGGAATACGTCAGTTAAGATTATGTGTGTGTATGCTTTTATTTATTTGTTTTATTTTGGCTTTTTTTTTTGAGACTGAGTCTTGTTCTGTTTCCCAGCCTAGAATGCAGTGGAGTGATCTCTGCTCACTGCAACCTCCACATCCCAGGTTCAAGCTATTCTTCTGCCTCAACCTCCCGAGTAGCTGAGATTACAGGCACCCGCCCCTATGCCCGGCTATTTTTTTGTATTTTTGGTAGAGACAGGGTTTCACCATGTTGGCCAGGCTAGTCTCAAACTCCTGACCTTGTGATTCGCCTGCCTCCGCCTCCCAAAGTGCTGGGATTACATGCGTGAACCCCCGCGCCCAGCTATTTATTTTCCGAGACGGGGTTTCACTCTTGTTGCCCAGAAGGGAGTGCAATGGCACAATCTCGGCTCACCACAACTTCCACCTCCTGGGTTCAAGCAATTCTCCTGCCTCAGCCTCCCGAGTAGCTGGGATTACAGGCATGCACCACCATGCCTGGCTAATTTTGCATTTTTAGTAGAGATGGTGTTTTTCCGTGTTGGTCAGGCTGTTCTCGAACTCCTGACCTCAGGTGATCTGCCTCTCTCAGCCTCTCAGAGTGCTGAGGTTACAGGCATGAGCCACTGTGCCCGGCCGTGTGTATGCTTTTATTAAGGTGCAATTTACTTATAATAAAATTCAATCTTTTTTGTTAATAGTTCTGTGAGTTTTTACAAATGCATATAGGTATATAACCACCACCAACACCACAGTGAAGATACAAAACATTTCTAGGTAAATGGCTCAGAAATTGAGTTCTAGTGAAGTGCTTATTCCAGAATCTGTCTGCTTCTAAAACAGTATGTTTGATTGAATCAAACCTTGAGACTCAGACTATTTATTCAAGCTGTTTTATGCTTCCGTTTTTGTCCAGTAGAATAACTCCTGGATACATAAGCCTGTTACTTTGTTTTCTGAATTTGAAATATAGGGATCTCAGAAGTGTGTTTTAGCACCAGTAATTGGATAAGCCATATAATCAGTTTCTAAATCTTATACATTATAAAGTACACATCATTATTTATGAAGAATTCCTTCCAGAAATATTTACTCTAAATCTGCTTGTGATTTAGTGGTTCTCTCACCTAAGCCTGGGTGACAGAGCAAGACCCTGTGAGAAAACAGATAAACCTAGAATGAAATTTTCTTTCTTTTTTTTTTTTTTTTTTTGAGACGGAGTCTGGCTCTGTAGCCCAGGCTAGAGTGCAGTGGCCGGATCTCAGCTCACTGCAAGCTCCGCCTCCCGGGTTCACGCCATTCTCCGGCCTCAGCCTCCCGAGTAGCTGGGACTACAGGCGCCCGCCACCTCGCCCGGCTAGTTTTTTGTATTTCTTAGTAGAGACGGGGTTTCACCGTGTTAGCCAGGATGGTCTCGATCTCCTGATCTCGTGATCCACCCGTCTCGGCCTCCCAAAGTGCTGGGATTACAGGCTCGAGCCACCACGCCCGGCCTTCTTTTTTAAATTTTTTATTTTATTATTATTTTTTTAGAATATGAAAAATTCTCAGCTCTCCTAAACTTTTCAAAAAATGGTCTATATAATGAAAGATAAAAGAAAGAAATGGTTAAAGGGATCTCTTAGATTAAAGGAGGCTAATGAGACATAACAACTAAATAACTAAGTGAAACCTGACTAGATCCTGAATGGGTGAAAAATAAAAGTCGTAGAGAGTATTTTTGGGACAGTTGGAGAAATTTGATTATGGATATGGATATGGATATGACATAATATTAAAGCAGTGTTAAATTTCTTGAATGTGATAATGGTTTTGTAATTTTGTAGGATAATTACCTTGTTCTTAGTGATGCATGGACTTGTGATTTCTTATTTTTTTGTGTATTTATTTTTATTTTTTAATTTTATTTATTTATGGCTGGGCGCGGTGGGTCATGCCTGTAATCCCAGCACTTTGGGAGGCCGAGACGGGTGGATCACAAGGTCAAGAGATCGAGACCATCCTGGCTAACACGGTGAAACCCCGTCTCTACTAAAAATACAAAAATTAGCCAGGCGAGGTGGTGGGCGCCTGTAGTCCCAGCTACACGGGAGGCTGAGGCAGGAGAATGGCGTGAACTTGGGAGGCGGAGCTTGCAGTGAGTGGCAATCGCACCACTGCACTCCAGCCTGGGTGACAGAGTGAGACTCCGTCTCAAAAAAAAAAATTTTTATTTATATATTTACTTATTCATTTATGTTGTTTTTTTTTTTTTTTTGAGACGGAGTCTCACTCTGTTGCCAGGTTGGAATGCAGTGGCACAATCTCGGCTCACTGCAACCTCTGCCTCCTGGGTTGAAGCTGTTCTTCTGCCTCAGCCTCCCGAGTAGCTGGGACTGCAGGCACCCACCACCACACCCAGCTAATTTTTGTATTTTTAGTAGAGACGGGGTTTCGTCATGTTGGCCAGGATGGTCTCGATCTCTTGACCTCATGATCCACCTGCCTCAGCCTCCCAAAGTGCTGCTATTACAGGCTGATATTGTACTGCTCTTGACCTTATTTTTATTTTTTGAGACAGAGTCAGTCTCTGTTGCCCAGGCTGCAGTGGAATGGCATGATCTCGGCTCATTGCAATTTCTGCCTCCTGGGTTCAAGCGATTCTTGTACCTCAGCCTCCCGAGTAGCTGGGATTACAGGCGCCTGCCACCATGCCTGGCTAATTTTTGTATTTTTAGTAGAGATTGGGTTTCGCCATGTTAGCCAGGCTGGTCTGAAATTCCTGATCTCAGATGATCCACCCACCTTGGCCTGCCGAAGTACTGGGATTACAGTTGTGAGCCACCGTGCTCGGCCCTCAATGAGTTATTTTCATGATGAAATTGTCCCAGATGTTGGATGGTGGGAGTTCTTTCAAGCTATGTGCCCTTTTGACATATCTTTATCACTTTTTGAGGACTTTTTACTTACTAGCATTTTAAAGCATTTCAATTTTATTTTGTGCTATCCTTGTCCTAGTTCAGGAATCAGTCATTTCCCCAGGAAGCCCTGGTTCCTTTTTAGTGAAGAATGGTATTTAGAAGCCAAGATACGCTCATTGCAATTAGGTTGCTGCTCCCAACCCCCTTCAGTGAACAGAGATACAGAAGATATATAGATAAATAGATAATACTTACCAATATTTAAATCTATATTTATTTCTATATCTTACGCATATTGAAAGCTGTGAATTTACACGGGTGCCTCCAATTCTTCCAATGACATGACTCTGCCCTGTGCTATCTCTGCATGGATTACTCTCCTTGCTCCATCTGGGTTTCAATGTTTAGTAATGAAGGAGCTCATCATCAATGGGCAGTTGTGGCTCCACCACCCTGCCAGCCTCCATCTCCTGTGTAGACATCTACATTCCTTGAAAAGAGTGCTTTAGGCCGGGTGCGGTGTCTCAAGCCTGTAATCCTAGCACTTTGGGAGGCCGAGACGGGGGATCACGAGGTCAGGAGATCGAGACCATCCTGGCAAACATGGTGAAACCCCGTCTCTACTAAAAAAAATACAAAAAACTAGCCAGGCGAGGTGGCGGGCGCCTGTAGTCCCAGCTACTCAGGAGGCTGAGGCAGGAGAATGGTGTAAACCCGGGAGGTGGAGCTTGCAGTGACCTGAGATCCAGCCACTGCACTCCAGCCTGGGCAACAGAGCGAGTCTCCGTCTCAAAAAAAAAAAAAGAGTGCTTTAGAACTGAATTGTTCAGGATAGATGGAGACAACTTCATGAGACCCCATCTCTACAAAGAAAAAAAAAAAAAATTAGCCGAGCATGGTCACATGTGGCTGTAGTCTCAGCTACTGGGGAGGCTGACATGGGAGGATTGCTTGAACCCAGGAGGTCAGTGCTATTTGTGAGCTATGATCACACCACTACTCTCTGGCCAGGGTGACAGAGTGAGACCCTGTCTCAAAAAAAAAAAAAAAAAAAAAAAAAAACTTTGTGTATAATGAAATGCACAAACCCAGTCCCTTTTTGGATTGGCTTTTAGCAGGCCTGGTTCTCCCTTCCCACTGCCATTTCTATTAGAGAAGCCGAAGAATTGCTACAGATAGGGTCAGATACATGATCTGTCTACCAATCAGATACTCACTTTCTGAATTTTGAATGTTAAGAATGTGATGCAGAATGTCTGTGTCTCTTGTAACATTTTCTTTTAGCACACTTTAAAAATAGTTAAAATTTTCATCTGCCGTGTGGTGGTGTCTTTCTGGCCCACTTTCGTCATCTACAGGGATATAATTCTGCTGCTGCTTCTCACTCTTTTTTTAAAAATACTAAATTTGTGTGGGATTTGACCTCAATATTTGAATCATTTTTATGTGAATTTAGATTGTCTGAATTTTATAAACGTAGTTTCTTTCAGATAGCTTTTCTAAATTCATAGAGCTCTGCTCTTTTGTTGTTTTGTTTTGTCAGAAACATACGCTGGCTTGCTTTCTGAAGTTTGCTGTTTCTTTTGCCCTTCATCACTTTTTGTCTGGGCGTTCTCCTATGTCTTTGTTGTTCCTCTCCTACTCCCAGCAGTTTCTCCTCAGTATAGGGCCCTAGTAAATGAGCTTTGCAAGTTTGTAAGGCTAGAGTGGCCTAGGCCTCTTCAGATCTTAAAATAAATTCTCTATTCACTCTCTTGTTAGGGGTAAAATTTTGCCTAGTTTCAGCTGCTGTACTTTCCAGTAAATACCTACTGGCTGTTTTTTGGTTTTCTTGTTCTCCCATTGCTTTCCTTATGCTTTCTTTGGACACATTCATCAGTAACACATAGGTCTTTTGGCCTTTTCCCACCCATTTGTATATTGGTTTGTGGGGATACCTTGTCACTTAGTTTTGTTATGAATGCTATCGGTTTTTGATTTTGATATCTATATTGCTTTGTGTTTTTAGTGTGAGGTTTCAGGAAGATCTAAAACCTATGCTACCACTACTATTTTCCCAGAATTTTCTAAATTATATAATCTCAATATAGATAACTTTTCCCCCTCTTTACATGGCAGTTTCTTATGCTGGGAAATCCAAAAGAGAGTTAGGAGCCATCAAAGCTTACTACGCTTAGTGAATTTGAACTTTCCTCCCTTCTCAACCCTTATGGTTAGTGTAAGCACCATGAAGAGTCATGGGAATTTTGTTCCTTTATGTGGTATATATTCGATGTATATTCATCTTGGACGTGTACATACATCATACTTGCAGATTTAACCTTGACTTGAAATTTGAAATATTTAGGAAGAAGAAAGGAAACGTCAAGAGGAAATGGAACGTCAGCGTCGAGAAAGAAGATATATTTTGCCTGATGAACCAGCTATCATTGTACATCCAAATTGGGCTGCAAAAAGTGGCAAGTTTGATTGTAGCATCATGTCTTTGAGTGTCTTGTTGGACTACAGATTAGAGGATAATAAAGAACATTCATTTGAGGTAATGTTTTCAGTTCGAAATAAGAACCATATAAGGGCCACACATTATGACTAGTTAATATATCTCTGAAATCTTTTTTCTTTGTTTTTTACTTTTTTTGTTTTTTTGGTTTTTGGGTTTTTTTTGACACAGAGTTTCGCTCTGTTACCCATGCTGGAGTGCATTGGCGTGATAGTGGCTCACTGCAACCTCTGTCTCCTGGGTTCAAGCAATTCTCCTGCCTCAGCCTCCCAAGTAGCTGGGATTACAGGCACCTGCCACCACACCCAGCTAATTTTTGCATTTTTAGTAGAGATGGGGTTTCACCATGTTGGCCAGACTGGTCTCGAACTCCCGACCTCAGGTGATCCGCCTGCTTCAGCCTCCCAAAGTGCTGGGATTACAGGCATGAGCCACTGCGCCCAGCCCCGAATGCCTCTTTTTCATTGCTTGTTTTTTTGAGTTTTTGTTGGTTTTTTCTTGTAATCTACTTCTTGGGAAAAAAATAGATGATTTGTCCTCTAAAGTTTCCTTACAGACTCACTTTTGCTGATTGCATTTCCCTGCTATGGTTTATGCGTTCCTCTATTCCCTATATTTCATTTAAATTGATTGTTGGGTCTAAATTTTTAATTAAGTTCAGTTCTGTTTTTTCCCTAAGACGCTTTCTTTTTTTTTTTTGAGACGGAGTCTCGCTCTGTCGCCCAGGCTGGAGTGCAGTGGCCGGATCTCAGCTCACTGCAAGCTCCGCCTCCCGGGTTTACGCCATTCTCCTGCCTCAGCCTCCCGAGTAGCTGGGACTACAGGCGCCCGCCACCTCGCCCGGCTAGTTTTTTGTATTTTTTTAGTAGAGACGGGGTTTCACCATGTTAGCCAGGATGGTCTCGATCTCCTGACCTCGTAATCCAACTGCCTCGACCTCCCAAAGTGCTGGGATTACAGGCTTGAGCCACTACGCCCGGCCAAGACGCTTTCATAAGTAGTGTGGTGTGTTCTTTCTTCAGGATATCCGTAATGTCTAGTTGACTCTTTTGGGGATGAGGTAATGCTTTATTATCTCCTCTAGAATTAAAATAGCATTTAATACCATTTAAAGAGCTTAAAAATTTAACTGGTGTTTGAGTTGTAAGAGAAAATAATTGTTGTTTAACTTTTCATTATTAATCTATTTTTTGTATAATTATTTTATTACTTATTTTATATATTTATTTTTGAGACAGAGTCTCACTTTGTTGCCCAGGATGGAATGCAATGGCACAATCTCAGCTCACTGCAACCTCTGCCTCCCAGGCTTAAGCAATTCTCCTGCCTCTCTCCAGGGTAGCTGGGATTACAAGCACAACGCCTGGCTAATTATTTGTATTTTTAGTAGAGACAGGGTTTCACCATGTTGGCCAGGCTGGTCTCAAACTCCCAACCTCAAGTGATCCACCCGCCTCACAAATTGCTGGGATTACAGGCATGAGCCCACCGCGCCCGGCCTATTTATTTATTGAGACAGTCTCCTTCTGTCACCCAGGCTGGAGTGCAGTGGCTCGATGTTGGCTCACTGCAACCTCCGCCTCCCGGGTTTGAGCTGTTGCCCTCCTTCAGCCTCCTGAGTAGCTGGAATTGCAGTTGCACGCCACCAACCCCGGCTAATTTTTGTATTTTTAGTAGAGACAGGGTTTTCCCATGTTGACCAGTCTGATCTTGAACCTCCTGACCTCAGGTGATCCACTTGCCTTGGCCTCCCAAAATGCTGGGATTACAGGCATGAGCCATTTCACCTAGCCTGTATCATTATTTTAGAGCAGCTTTACAACATGTAGTTTAGTTTACAACATGTTAGTTTTCAAAACAATTGAAAACTTTTATCTCTAAGTGTGTAATTGCTTCACTCCTTAAAAATAGAATTTCCAACATAATTAATTTCGTAGTGCCCTGTACAAAATCATATCTAAAATTATTGTGTTTAATTATTTTATCTTATCAACATGTCTTATGTTCTTTTGTTTTCTAAATTATATTGGAAAAATCAGTCATGCTTCTTTGAACCAGAAGGTCATTGTTCACCAGCTGGTAAGATGAAAATCAAGGAAGACTAGAGACCTTTGAGGATTACTAAGGCAATTATAAAACATAAAGTCCATGCTTATTAGTTTTCATATAAAACATGTTATAAATATTAAAATATGTCCAAGTTGTTGGGATTTTTTTTTCCAATGTTAATTATTCCAATAAGCAGATGTCCTTAAAATTAGATGCTATATGACGTTATCTTTTTTTAAGCAGTTGCCTGGCTGGGTGCAGTGGCTCATGCCTGTAATCGCAGCACTTTGGGAGGCTCAGGCAGGTGGATCACCTGAGGTCAGGAGTTTGAGACCAGCCTGACCAACATGGTGAAACCCCATCTCTACTAAAAATACAGAAAATTAGTCAGGCTAGGTGATAGGCTCCTGTAATCCCAGCTACTCAGGATGCTGAGGCAGGAGAATCTCTTGAACCCAGCAAGCAGAGGTTGTAGTGAGGCAAGATTGCGCCACTGCACTGCAGCCTGGGCAACAGAGTGAGACTCTGTCTCAAAAAATAAAAAAAGTAAGCAGTTGCCATAAATTGAAGTAATTCCTAATGGTGCCATCCTTGTAATAATCACTTAATAAATAAATACATAGACTGGGCACAGTCACTACAGCACTTTGAGGGACTGAGGTGGGAGAATTGCATGAGCCCAGGAGTCTGAGGCCAGCCTGGGCAACATAGTGAAACTCCATCTCAATATGAAATAAAAAAGATTGGGCAATTAATGAAAAATAGGCTAAAATAAATTATAGTTATAATAAATTTGCATTATCCTTTGTAATCAGAAAATGATGTGATTAAACTATTTTAGCAAATATATCGGATTTGCAAAGATGACACATTTAAGGGCTGTGGTCAGCCATTTCAAGTTTTAGCCCTTTTTTGGAGACGGAGTCTCACCCTGTCGCCCAGGCTGTAGTGCGAGGACATGATCTTGGCTCACTGCAACCTCGGCCTCCCAGATTCAAGTGATTCTCCTGCCTCAGCCTCCTGAGTAGCGCTGGGATTACAGGCGTGTGCCTCCACGCCCAGCTAATTTTTGTATTTTTAGTAGAGAGAGGTATCACCATGTTGACCAGGCTAGTCTCGAATTCCTGACCTCGTAATCCACCTGCCTCAGCCTCCTAAAGTGCTGAGATTACAGGCGCAAGCCACCGCGTGGCCCGTTTTAGCCCTTTTTAAGAGTCTATTGAAAGCAATGGACTTTAGCCTTAAAAATCGGTACATAAGGCCGGGCGCGGTGGCTCACGCCTGTAATCCCCGCACTTTGGGAGGCCGAGGTGGGCGGATCACAAGGTCAGGAGATCGAGACCATGGTGAAACCCCGTCTCTACTAAAAATACAAAAAATGAGCCGGGCGCGGTGGCGGGCGCCTGTAGTTCCAGCTACTTGGGAGGCTGAGGCAGGAGAATGGCGTGAACCCAGGAGGCAGAGCTTGCAGTGAGCCAGGATCGCGCCACTGCACTCCAGCTTGGGGGACAGAGCGAGACTCCGTCTCAAAAAAAAAAAAAAAAGAAATCGGTACATAAGCTGGGCGTGGTGGCTCACGCCTGTAATCCCAGCACTTTGGGAGGCCAAGACGGGCGGATCACGAAGTCAGGAGATCAAGACCATCCTGGCTAACATGGTGAAACCCCATCTCTACTAAAAATACAAAAAATTAGCCGGGCGTGGTGGCGGGCGCCTGTAGTCCCAGCTACTTGGGAGGCTGAGGCAGGAGAATGGCGTAAACCCGGGAGGCAGAGCTTACAGTGAGCCGAGATCGCGCCACCGAACTCCAGCCTGGACGACAGAGCGAGACTCCGTCTCAAAAAAAAAAGAAAAAGAAATCGGTCCATAAGGCCAGGTGCAGTGGCTCACACCTGTAATCCCAGCACTTCAGCAGTCCAAGGCAAGCGGATCACCTGAGGTCAGGAGTTCAAGACCAACCTGACCAACATGGACAAACCCCATCTCTACTGAAAATACAAAATTAGCTGGGTGTGGTGGCACATACGTGTAATCCCAGCTACTCAGGAGGCTGAGGCAGGAGAATCGCTTGAACCTGGGAGGCGAAGGTTGTAGTAAGCTGAGATCATGCCATTGCACTCTAGCCTGGGCAACAAGAGCAAAACTCTGTCTCAAAGAAAAAATAAATAGGTACATAAAAAATTTATAATAAAGGCCGGGCACAGTGGCTTACGCCTTTAATCCTAGCACTTTGGTAGGCCGAGGCAGGCGGATCACGAAGCCAGGAGATCAAGACCATCCTGCCTAACACAGTGAAACCCCATCTCTACTAAAAATACAAAAAATTAGCTGGGTGTGGTGGCGGGCACCTGTGGTCCCAGCTACTGGGGAGGCTGAGGCAGGGGAATGGTGTGAACCCGGGAGGCAGAGCTTGCAGTGAGCCAAAACTGCGCCACTGCACTCCAGCCTCGGCAGCAGAGCAAGACTCTGTCTCAAAAAAAAAAAAAAAAAAAACCTAAATTTATAATATATAGCAATAGCCTGTTACCTGGGGATGCTTGCGTAGTAGTAATAGATGTTCCCTATTCAGGCTTTAAAATTGTTTCCCTAATCCAGAATTTTCTTCTCCTAGATACCAATATGACTTATTTCCTCATTGCCTTCTGTTCACTTTTTAAATGTCACTTTATCAGAGAAGCCTTGTCTTGTTATTCTGTAGGTGTTTATCCTGCTTGTTTTTCATATAATTTGATATTGATTTGGTTATTCCTTGTCTTAAAAACCGGGCAGCCCCAGAACCAGAATCGGTTAACAGAGACTTCATGATTTGGTTATTTATTACTTCTCTCCACTGGCTGGATGATAGGAGAGGTTTTTATCAGCTTTCTTCAGTGCTGTATCCCTAATGCCTAAAACAGGCCCTGTACATACCAGGCATTTGATGTAAAATTTATTGAGTAAATTAATAAGGTACACTTATCATGAAGATTAACAGTTGGTTGGCTTTGCGGGGTGGCTCACAACCTGTAATCACAGCACTTTGGGAGGCCGAGGCGGGTGGATCACCTGAGGTCAGGAGTTCGAGACCAGCCTGGCCAACATGGCGAAACTCCATCTCAACTGAAAATACAAAAATTAGCCGGGATTGGTGGCACAAGCCTGTAATCTCAGCCACTCAGGAGAGTGAGGCAGGTGAATGGCTTGAACTCGGGAACCAAAGGTTGCTGTGAGCCCACATCACGCCACCGCACTCCAGTTTGGGTGACAGAGCAAGACTGTCAGGAAAAAAAAAAAAAAAAAGATTAATGGTTGTGTTAAAAATTTGATAAGTGGCCGGGTGAGGTGGCTCACTCCTGTAATCCCAGCGCTTTGGGAGGCTGAGGCGGACAGATCACAAGGTCAGGAGATCGAGACCATCCTGGCTAACACGGTAAAACCCCGTCTCTACTAAAAATACAAAAATATTAGCCGGGCATGGTGGCGTGCACCTGTAGTCCCAGCTACTTGGGAGTCTGAGGCAGAAGAATGGTGTGAACCCAGGAGGTGGAGCTTACTGTGAGCCAAGATCGCACCACTGCACTCCAACTGGGTGACAGAGCGAGACTCCGTCTCAAAAAAAAAGAAAAAAAAAAGGTTGATAAGTTTACATAATCATCATATGTGGCAAGTTTTTATTTGCTAAATTACTGTGCTAACTTTATTATTTCTGTTGAAATTTGGCTAGGTTCATGTTGGTATCTTTTTATAGGTTTCATTGTTTGCGGAACTTTTCAATGAAATGCTTCAAAGAGATTTTGGTGTCCGTATATACAAATCATTACTGTCTCTTCCTGAGAAAGAGGACAAAAAGGAAAAGGATAAAAAAAGCAAAAAAGATGAGAGAAAAGATAAAAAGGAAGAAAGAGATGATGAAACTGATGAGCCAAAACCCAAACGGAGAAAATCAGGCGATGATAAAGATAAAAAAGAAGATAGAGATGAAAGGAAGGTCTGTAATAACAACCTGCTTTAGAACTTTCAGTTACTCTTCTACGTTATAAAGGTTGATGTTGATTTCCATCAGAATATTAGATGTAAAAGCCAAACTGAAAGATTTTACTATATTAGAAAATCAAGGCCAGGCGCGGTGGCTCAAGCCTGTAATCCCAGCACTTTGGGAGGCCGAGACGGGCGGATCACGAGGTCAGGAGATCGAGACCATCCTGGCTAACACGGCGAAACCCCGTCTCTACTAAAAACACAAAAAATTAGCCGGGCGAGGTGGCGGCGCCTGTGGTGCCAGCTACTCGGGAGGCTGAGGCAGGAGAATGGCGGGAACCCGGGAGGCGGAGCTTGCAGTGAGCTGAGATCTGGCCACTGCACTCCAGCCTGGGCGACAGAGCGAGACTCCGTCTCAAAAAAAAAAAAAAAAAAAAATCAAGTCTTTGAAACCATCACGGCTAACACGGTCAAACCTCGTCTCCACTAAAGATACAAAAAATTAGCCAGACATGATGGCACATGCCTATAGTCCTAGCTATTGGGAAGGCAGAGGAAGGAGTATCACTTGAACCCGGGAGGTGGAGGTTGCAGTGAGCCAAGATCACACCACTGCACTCCAGCCTGGGTGACATAGCAAGACTCCATCTCAAAAAAAAAAAGAAATTCAGATCTTCAAATTAAGCCAATATGAGCATCTATAGCTAGTTTTCTAATACCTTATTCTTAAAATTTTTTTCCCTTTTTTTGAGATGGAGTCTAGCTCCGTTGACCAGGCTTGCTGAAGTCTAGTGGTGTAATCTTTGCTCATTGCAACCTTTCCCTCCCAGGTTCAAGCAATTCTCCTTCCTCAGCCTCCCAAGTAGCTGAGACTACAGGTGCATGCCACCTTGCCTAGCTAATTTTTTTTTTTTTTTTTTAAGTAGAGGCAGGTTTTCACCATGTTGGCTAGGCTGGTCTTGAACTCCTGACCTCAAGTGATCTGCCCACCTCAGCCTCCCAAAGTGCTGGGATTATAGATGTGAGCCACCACACCCAGCCTAATTATTACTCTTTTATAGTACGGACATAGTGGCTTGCTCCTATAATCCCAGCACATTGGGAGTCTGAGGTGGAGAGATTGCTTGACTCTGGTAGTTTAAGACCATCCTGGACAACATGGTAGAACCCCCTCTCTACAAAAATTACAAAAATTAGCTGGACATGGTCGTGTACCTGTGGTCCTAGCTACTTGGGAGGATGAGGCAGGAGGATTGCCTGAACCCAGGAGTTGGAGGCTGCAGTAAGCCCAGATTGTGCCATTGCACTCCAGCCTGAGCAACAGAGTAAGACTGTGTCTCAAAAAAAACAAACAAAAAAATAGTAATTTACAATGTAAAACTTTTGAATAACTTCAGTGGATTTACTGTTTTTTAGTTTTAGTAATTTAATGTTTGGTGAGATTTCTTGCTTAATTTAAAACTATTTTAAGCCAGGCACGGTGGCTCACACCTGTAATCCCAGCCCTTTGGGAAGCTGAGGCAGGTGAATCACTTGAACCTGGGAGGCGGAGGTTGCAGTGAAGGGAAATCATGCCACTGCACTCCAGTCTGGGTGACAGAGCCAGACTCCATCTCAAAAAAATATATATATATATATAGATGTGTGTGTGTGTGTGTGTGTAATAATATATAATAATTGTTATGATTGTATAATAATAATATAACTGCTGGCTATAGTGGCTGACGCCTATAATCCTACCCCTTCAGAAGGTCCAGGCCAGTGGATCACTTGAGCCTAGGGGTTGGAGACTAGCCTGGGCAATATGGCAAAACCCCATCTTCTAAAAATAAGTAAATAAATAATAAAGGCATTTAAATTACAGAAAGAAGATAAAAGAAAAGATGATTCTAAAGATGATGATGAAACTGAAGAAGATAACAATCAAGATGAATATGACCCTATGGAAGCAGAAGAAGCTGAGGATGAAGAAGATGGTATGATTGAAATTTACTTATTATTTCTTAGAGTTAAGAATGCATTTTTTGTTTGGTGACATTGTATCACTGAAATCTATATTTTTAATATTTTTTTCTTTGGAATAGAAAGAGTAATACACTCTTCAGTGAGAAAGTTTTTCCAATTTTTAGGTGAGAAGATTGTTTTAAGACATATTTATTACTAATTATCCTAAGTCTCTCATATAATTAATACTCAGAACAAATTTCCCTAAACTTGGTGCTTAAGCTGTGCCATAAAAGCTATAATAGGACAGGCACAGTGGCTCACACCTGTAATCCTAGCACTTTGGGAGACCAAGGCAGGTGGATCATTTGAGGTCAGGAGTTGAAGTCCAGCCTTGCCAACATAGTGAAACCCCATTTCTACTAAAAGTACAAAAATTAGCCAGGCGGTAGTGGCGCGTGCCTGTAATCCCAGGTACTCCAGAGGCCGAGGCAGGAGAATCACTTGAGCAGGGGAGGCGGAGGTTGTGGTGAGCCAAGATTGTGCCCTTGCACTCCAGTCTGGGCAATAGAGTAAGACCCTGTCTCAAAAAAAAAAAAAAAAGTATAATAGTCCCTGATGTTTCATATAATAATTGCTTATTTTTTTTGTTGAGACAGGGTTCTCACTGTATTACCCATGCTAGGGTACTGTGGCATGCTCACAGCTCACTGCAGCCTCAACCTACCGGGCTTAGTATGATCCTCTCACCTCAGTCCCTGGAGTAACTGCGACAACAGGTGCTTGCCACCATTCCCAGCTAATTTTTATTTTGATTTAGTTATTTATTTTCAGACAGAGTCTCGCTCTGTTGCCCAGGCTGGAGTGCAATGGCGCTATCTCGGCTCACCGTAACCTCCGCCTCCCGGGTTCAAGTGATTCACCTGCCTCAACCTCCTGAGTAGCTGGGATTACAGGCATGCGCCACCACACCCGGCTAATTTTGTATTTTTAGTAGAGATGGGGTTTCTCCATGTTGGTCAGACTGGTCTCAAACGCCCCACTTTGGCCTCCCAAAGTGCTGGGATGACAGGCGTGAGTCACTGTGCCCAGCCTAATTTTTAAGTTTTTTATAGGCACAGGGTCTCACTTTGTTGCCCAGGCTGGTCTTGAACTATTGAGTTCAAGGAATCTGCCCACATCACCTTCCCAAAAATGCAGGGATTATAGGCGTGAGCTACATGCCTGTCCTGAATATATATATTCTTTTTTTTTTTTTTTTTTTTTTTTTTTTGAGACGGAGTCTCACTCTGTCACCCAGGCTGGAGTGCAGTGGCACGATCAAGCTCCTCCGCCTCCCAGATTCATGCCACTGAATATATTCTTTAGAAAACTAATTCGGGGCTGGGCGTGCTAGCTCATGCCTATAATCTCAGCACTTTGGGAGGTCAAGGCGGGGGAATCGCCTGAGGTCAGGGGTTCAAGACCAGCCTGGCCAACATAGTGAAACCCCATCTCTACTAAAAATACAAAAAATTAGCCGGACATGCGCCTGTTATCCCAGCTACTGGGGAGGCTGAGGCAGGAGAATGGCTTGAACTCGGGAGGCGGAGGTTGCAGTGAGCCCAGATCGTGCCATTGCACTCCAGTCAGGGCGACTGAGTGGGACTCCGTCTCAAAAAAAAAGGAAAAAAAAAGAAAAACTAATTTGGGCATTTTGTTTAACAAAGACTATCGTAATGCAAAAGAGTACATACAGAGTTTAAAGACTACTAATAGTAAACACCCATATACCTTTCGCCTAAGTTTTATAAGACAGACTTTAGTACCATGCGGTGACATTTAAAATACTGTACAGTAGATGCTCTGACCATAGACATCAGCGATCAAATACCTATAAAGTGCCTCTGAATACCTTATCTGTTCTTTTCCAGGTAGATTTGTGGCTTTTTAAAAAAAGTATATTTTTCTGATATAGAAAATTATAAGAGTTCTTTTTGGTTTTTTTATAGTTTGTGTCTCTGGTAATTATTTTTACTTATGGTATTTTTTGTTTGCCTCTACATTTTCTTCTCTCTACCGTGTCAGTTTTTTTTTTTTTTTGAGACGGAGTCTCGCTCTGTCGCCCAGGCTGGAGTGCAGTGGCCGGATCTCAGCTCACTGCAAGCTCCGCCTCCCGGGTTCACGCCATTCTCCTGCCTCAGCCTCCCGAGTAGCTGGGACTACAGGTGCCCGCCACCTCGCCCAGCTAGTTTTTTGTATTTTTTAGTAGAGACGGGGTTTCACCGGATTAGCCAGAATGGTCTCGATCTCCTGACCTCGTGATCCGCCCGTCTCGGCCTCCCAAAGTGCTGGGATTACAGGCTTGAGCCACCGCGCCCCGCCCCGTATCAGTTTTTAATATTGTTTGATGAAAAAGTTGAAAGGATAGTGCAGTGAACACCTATGTATTCATCAACTTTGATTCAATAATTGTTAATATTTGTCTTGTTTTGTTTTTGTAACCCAATTTGACATATGAATTCTTCAGTTTGCCTAAGAAAAAACAAAACATGCTCTGAAATAACCACAATTCCATAATCACTCCTAAGAAAATAAGATCATAATAGCATCTATTAATACTATGTAATATCTCCTCTTATTTGCCTTAATATAACTCAATAGCAAAGACATAATATTCATATAGCAGTATTTATCTTCATTACTTGCTTTGCTTTATGAGGACTTAAGCCCTTTTTACAGCCCCATTTTCTCTCCCCTGTACGCCCAGTATTATTTTATTGCTGCTTTAGTTGAATCATTAAACAGTATTCTCATTATTTTGTTAGTGTTCCAGCTGTCAGCCCCCTTTTTTTTTTTTTTTTTTTTTTGAGACAGAGTCTGGCTCTCACCAGGCCGGAGTGCAGTGGCATGATCTCGGCTCACTGCAACCTCTGCCTCCCAGTTTCAAGCAATTCTCCTGCCTCAGCCTTCCGAGTAGCTGGGACTACAGATGTGTGCCACCACACCCAGCTACTTTTTCTATTTTTTTTGTTTTGTTTTGCTTTTTGTTTTTTGAGATGGGGTCTCACTCTGTTGCCCGCTAATTTTTGTATTTATAGTAGAGATGGGGTTTTACCATGTTGGCCAGGCTGTTCTTGAACTCCTGACCAGGTGATCTGCCCACCTTGGCCTCCCAAAGTGCTAGGGTTACAGACATGGGCCACTATGCCTAGCCTAATTTTTGTGTTTTTTGGTAGAGATGGGGTTTCACCATGTTGGCCAGGATGGTCTCAATCTCCTGACCTCGTGATTGACCTGCCTCAGCCCCACAAAGAGCTGGGTTTATAGGCGTGGGAGCCACTGACCCTGGCCCAGCCTTAGTTTATTTTTTCCTTTCACTCCTTTGATGTTGGTTTCATCCATTTTTCTAGCTTTAAATACTATCTATATACTGTTAATTCTCTCAAATTTCTAGTTTTCTTTCTTTTTTTTTTTTTTTTTTTTTTTTAAGAGATATAGAGTTGGGCCGGGCGCAGTGGCTCACACCTGTAATCCCAGCACTTTGGGAGGCCCATGTGGGTGGATCACCTGAGGTCAGGAGTTCGAGACCAGCCTCACCAACATAGTGAAACCCCCTAAAAATACAAAAAAATTTCTGGGCATGGTGGCGGATGCCTGTAATCCCAGCTACTCGGGAGGCTGAGGCAGGAGAATCACCTGAACCCAGGAGGCAGAGGTTGCAGCGAGCCGAGATCACGCCATTGTACTGCAGCCTGGGCAGCAAGAGCAACACTCCATCTGTAAAAAAGAAAAAGGCAGGGTCTGTCACCCAGGCTGGAATACAGTGGTATGGTCATAGCTCACTGCAGCCTCAAACTTCAAGGCTCAAGCAATCCTCGTCCTCAGCCTCCTGAGTGGCTGGGACTACAGGTGCATGCCATTGCACCTAGCTGTTTAGTTTTTTGTAGAGATGGGGTCTCAGTATGTTGCTCAGGCTGGTCTTGACCTCCTTGGCTTCAAGCAGTCCTCTGCCTTGGCCTCCCAAAGTGCTGGGATTACAAGGATGTGCCAAGCCTCAAATTTCTATCTCATATCAGACTTCTTTCCCAGTCTCCCATACTAGTCTGTCTACTTGACACCTCCACTTAGTTATCTGGCATTTCAAAATCAGTATGTCTGAAACTAAACTCCTGCTAACCCCTTCACCAGAAAGAAAACATACACAAATCCTACAACCTTAGCCTTTGCCAACCATCTCATTTAATGACAATTCCATCTTTCCAGTTGTTCAAACTAAAACGCAGGAGTCATCCTTGACTCCTTTCTTTCTGTGATACCCTACTTCCAGTCTATCAGGAAGTCATATTTGCTGTGTTTTCAAACTTATCCAGAATCAGTCCACTTCTTACCAATTCCACTAATTTGACTATAATCCAAGCCACATTATCTCTTGCCTAGATTATATTAATAGACCCCTAACTTGTTTCCATGTTTCCTCTCCTCTACAATAAAGTTTCTCAATACAGTTGCCAGAATGATCTTTGCAAAATTTAGAATTTATTTCGTTCTTTTGTTCAAATTCCTCGGGTGTTTTTGTTCTTTTTTTTTTTTTTTTTTTTTTTGGAGACGGATTCTCGCTCTGTCGCCCAGGCTGGAGTGCAGTGGCGCGATCTCAGCTCACTGCAAGCTCCGCCTCCTGGGTTCACGCCATTCTCCCACCTCAGCCTCCCGAGTAGCTGGAACTACAGGCGCCCGCCACCAGGCCTGGCTAATAATTGTTTGTATTTTTAGTAGAGACAGGGTTTCACCATGTTAGCCAGGATCGTCTCCATCTCCTGACCTCGGGTTCCACCTGCCTCAGCCTCCCAAAGTACTGGGATTACAGGAGTGAGCCACCGCGTCCGGCCCTTTTGTTCAAATTCTTCCAGTGTATTCCCATCATTTTTACCTCATAGAAAAAGCCACTGTTCCGGCTGGGTATGGTGGCTCACACCTGTAATCTCAGCACTTTGTGGGAGGCTGAAGCAGGTGGATAATTTGAGGCCAGGAGTCCCAGACTAGGCTGGCCAACATGGTGAAACCCTGTCTTTACTAAAAATACAAAAAATTAGCTGGGCGTGGTGGCGCACGCCTGTAATCCCAGCTGCTCTAGAGGCTGAGGCATAAGAATCACTTGAATACAGAAGGAGGAGGTTGCAGTGAGCTGAGGTTGCGTCCCTGCACTCCAGCCTGGGTGACAGAGCAAGACTCTTGTCTCAAAAAAAAAAAAAAAAGCCACTGTTCAGATCACTTGAGCTCAGGAGTTCAAGACCAGCCTGAGCAACATGACGACACCCTGTCTCTACAGAAAATAAAAAATTTATCTGGGCTTGGTGGTGCATGCCTGTAATCCCAGCTACTCAGGAGTCTGAGCTTGTAGGATCACTTGAGCCTGGGAGGCAGAGGTTGCAGTGAGCAGTGATCACACTACTGCACTCTAACCTGGACAATAAAGCACGAGACCCTGTCTGAAAAAGAATAGAAGGCCAGGTGCAGTGGCTCATGCCTGTAATCCCAGTACTTTGGGAGGCCAAGGCAGGCGGATAACAAGGTCAGGAGTTCGAGACCAGTCTGACCAACGTGGTGAGACCCCATCTCTACTAAAAATACAAAATTAGCTAGGCGTGGTGGCACATGCCTGTTATCCCATATACTCAGGAGGCTGAGGCAGGAGAATCGCTTGAACCCGGGAGTCGGAGGTTGCAGTGAGCCAAGATTGTGCCACTATATTCCAGCCTGGGTGACACAGCGAGACTCCATCTCAAAAGAAAAGAAAAAAGAAAAAGCTAGTGCTCACAATGACTTACAAGACTCTACCACGTCATGTCTCCAATTAGATCTCGTAAGCCCTCTTCTTCAGAAGAGTGGACCCATCACATATGCTCCTATGTTAGGAGGTTTACATTGGCAGTTCTTTCTGCTAGCAGGGTTTTTCCTGGAGATCCACCTTCCTTAATTTCTCATATATGAAGTCTGTTCAAGTATCACTTTGTCAGTGAAGCCTGCTCTGCACCCTACTTTATTTAAAATTGCAATCCTCTGCCCTCCCTTACTGCACATTTCTGGTCTCTTATCCTCCCCCCCCCCTTTTTTTTCCCATAGAATTTATGACCTATTTTATTACATACTCTTTATTTTTCTCGTTGCCTGTCTCCCCCTTACCCCTACACTTGAATAAAAGCTGTTATGTAAGAAAAAGAGATTTTTCTCTGTGTTCTTTGTTAATATATATTCCAAGTTCCTGAACAGTCTAAATAATTTTATAGGTTCTAAATATATGTCGATAGGATTATAGTTCTTTTTTGTTTGTTTCCCTGGAGTTTCTAATTGCCGCTTGCTTCTGTTTTACCACTTTTCTTATATTTTATATCTCATGATCCTGTTAAGTTTCCTGGAGACTACTCTTGTTTGTTTGTTTTTTGAGACGGAGTCTTGCTCTGTCACCACGCTGGAGTGCGCTGGTGCGATCTCAGCTCACTCCAACCTCTGCCTCCTGGGTTCAAGCAGTTCTCCTGCCTCAGCCTCCCGAGTAGCTGGGATCACAGGCCCACATCTGGCTAATTTTTTTGTATTTTTAGTAGAAACGGGGTTTCACCATATTGGCCAGGCTGGTCTTGAACTTCTGACTTTGTGATCCGCCTGCCTTGGCCTCTCAGAGTGCTGGGATTACAGGCATGAGCCACTGCGCCTGTCCGAGACCACACTTTTTCCAGTACAAAAGCGGGATTATAACGTGAAAATACAGTACCAGTAAATGTATTAAATGGTGTTGAATTTTGTTAGTAATTAGGAGAGGAGATAGCCGTAAGATACTTTTTTTTTTTTTTTTTTTGAGACAGAGTTTTGCTCTTGTCGCCCAGCCCGGAGTGTCGTTGCGTGATCTTGGCTCACTACAACCTCCATCTCCCAGGTTCAAGCGATTCTCGTGCCCTTAGCTTCCTGATTAGCTTAGATTACAGACATGCACCCTGTGCCCAGTTAATTTTTGTTTTTTAGTAGAGATGGGGTTTCACCATGTTGGCCAGGCTGATCTCAAACTCCCCACCTCAGGTGATCCGCCCACCTTGGCCTCCCAAGGTGTTGGGATTACAGGCGTGAGCCATTGCATCCGGCCTATCTTTTTCTTTTTTTTTTTTTTTTTTTTTTGAGACGGAGTCTCACTCTGTCACCCAGGCTGGAGTGCAGTGGCCGGATCTCAGCTCACTGCAAGCTCCGCCTCCCGGGTTCACGCCATTCTCCTGCCTCAGCCTCCCGAGTAGCTGGGACTACAGGCGCCCGCCGCCTCGCCCGGCTAGTTTTTTGGTATTTTTTAGTAGAGACGGGGTTTCACTGGGTTAGCCAGGATGGTCTCGATCTCCTGACCTCGTGATCCGCCCGTCTCGGCCTCCCAGAGTGCTGGGATTACAGGCTTGAGCCACCGCGCCCGGCCCGGCCTATCTTTTTCTTATCAAGTTAATGAAAATTAAAGTTTTAAATGAAAGGTAACACAGTTTAACAAGGGTAAAAGGAGTTACACTTTCATCACTCTTCTTTGGGGCTGTACATTGTTACACCTTTTCTGAACAGAAATTTGGAAATGTGAATTAGCCATATTCTTTAAAACATCAACATGAGTGATCATTCCATAATTTATTATAAAATAAAAATGTGGAATCAATCTAAATAGGAATAGACAATTATTTAAATTGCACTTTGGTAATATTGTCATGCAGTTAAAATTCTCTGCACCCATTGAAGAAAACTTGGAGAAGTGTAGTCACATGGAAAAAGATTTTTAAAGGGTTTTTGTAGATAGCATGTTCCTATAAATAAATTTAATGTTGATAAGTGTGTATATATGGGGAAAAAATAGGACACGATCACTAATTTCATTTTATGTGGTGGGATTGATTTATCTTCTGTGATGAACAAATACTGCTTGAATGTTTCAAAAGTTATTTCAAAAATACAAGTTTCGGATGAGACAGTTTTGAAAGTGACAGCTCTCAAGATAAATACTCAAATAATGTGGATTATATTGTGAGTATTTTTCAATCATCAAAAATAAGTAAATGACTAGGTTCCAAGGAGAAGTTCCCTTTCATTCTTTCTTTTTTGAGACAAAGTCTTACTCTGTTGCCTAGGCTGGGCAGTAGCACGCTCTTGGCTCACTGCTGCGTTGAACTCCTGGCTTGTGCAATTCTCCCACCTTAGTTCCCTGAGTAGGTAGGACTACAGGTGTGCACCACCACACCTGGCTAATTTTTAAATTTTTTGTAGAGATATCGTTTCACTGTGTTACCCAGGCTGATCTCAAACTCCTGGCCTTAAGCCATCCTCCTGCTTCCCTCCCAAAGTGATGGGATTACAGGTATGACCTACCACACACAGCCATTAGAACATTTGCTTAATTTTTTATTAAATAAAAAATTACACCTTTATTGAAATGTAATTCACATGCCATACAATTAGACACTTTAAAGTATAGGCATGCTTTGGTTTTTTTTATACTGCACTTTATTGTGCTGCACAGATAGTGCCTTATGCCAAGCAAGACTATCAGCACCACTTTTCCAACAGCATGTGCCACTTTGACTTTGTTACATTTTGGTAATTCTTACAGTATTTTCAACTTTTTCATTATTACTCTGTCTGTTTTGGTGATCTGTGATCAGTGATCTTTGATAATACTATTATACATGTTTTGGTGCACCTCGAATTGTGCCCATAGAAGATGATGAGCTTAATTACGAATATTGTTTGTGTTCTAATCACTCTACCAACCTGCCCTTCCCCTATCTCTGTCCCTCTTATTGGGCCTCCCTATTCCCTGAGAGAAAATATTGAAATTAGGCCAGTTGTGCCAGGCATGGTGGCTCACGCCTGTAATCTCAGCACTTTGGGAGGCTGAGGCGGGTGGATCATTTGAGGTCAGGAGTTTGAAACCAGCCTGGCCAACATGGCGAAACCCTGTCTCTAGTAAAAATACACAAAATAGCCAGGTGTGGTGGTGCACGCTTGTAATACCAGCTACTCGGGAGACTGAGGGCATGAGAATTGTTTGAACTTAGAGAGGCGGAGGTTGCAATGACCTGAGATCATGCCACTGCACTCCAGCCTGGGTGACAGAGTGAGACTCTGTCTCAAAAAAGAAAAGAAAAGAAATTAGACCAATTACGGGTGCAGTGACTCACACCTGTAATCCCAGCACTTTGTGAGGCCGAGGTGGGCAGATCACCTGAGATCAGAAGTTCGAGACCATCATGGCCAAACATGGTAAAACCCCGTCCCTACTAAAAATATAAAAATTAGCTGGGCATGGTGGTGGGCACCTGTAATCCCAGCTACTTGGGAGGCTGAGGCAGGAGAATCACTTGAACCCAGGAGGCAGGTTGCAGTGAGCTGAGATCAATGCCACTGCACTCCAGCCTGGGCGACAGAGCAAGACTCCATCTCCAAACAAAAAGAGAAATTAGGCCAATTAATAATTAGGCTGAGGCTGGGCGGGGTGGCTCACGCCTGTAATCCCAGCACTTTGGGAGGCCGAGGCGGGCGGATCACGAGGTCAGGAGATCGAGACCATCCTGGCTAACACGGTGAAACCCCGTCTCTACTAAAAATACAAAAAAAAACTAGCCGGGCGTGGTGGCAGCGCCTGTAGTCCCAGCTACTCGGGAGGCTGAGGCAGGAGAATGGCGTGAACCCAGGAGGCGGAGCTTGCAGTGAGCTGAGATCTCGCCACTGCACTCCAGCCTGGGCGACAGAGCGAGACTCCGTCTCAAAAAAAAAAAAAAAAATTAGGCTGGGCTCAGTGGTTCATACCTGTAATACCACCCCTTTGGGAGGATACAGAGATAGGATCACTTGAGGCTAGGAGTTAAAGACCAGCATCTGCAACATAGTGATACCCCATCTCTATTAAAAAATAAAATAAAATCAGCTGGGTATGGTTACATGCATCTGTGGTCCCAGATACTTTTAGAGGCTGAGGTAGGAGGATCTGTTGAGCCCAAGAGGTTGAGGTTGCAGTGAGTCGTGATTGTGCCACTGTACTCCAGCCCGGGCAACAGGGCAAGACTCTGTCTCAAAAATAATAATCGTAATAAAGAAAAAAATCAAAATGGCCTTCGAGTGTTCAAGTGAAACCAAAAAATCGTTAAGGTGAGTGAAGAAGGCATGTTGAAAGTTGAGATAGGCCAAAAGCTAGTTTTTTTGTATCAGTTAGCCATGTTGTGAATGCAAAGGAAAAGTTATTGAAGGAAATTAAAAGTGCTACTCCAGTGAACATGCAAATGGTAAGAAAATGAGACAGCTTTTATTGCTATAAGGAGAGAGTTTTAGGGGTCAGAATAGAAGGTCACACCAGCCACAACATTCCCTTAAGGCAAAGCCGAATTCTGAACAAGGCCCTAACTCTCTTCAATTCTGTGAAAGATGAAGAAGCTGTAGAAAAAAGTTTGAGGCTACGAGTGGTGGATTCATGACGTTTAAGGAAAGCAACCATAAGGTAAAAGTACGACATAGTTGCTGAAGTGGGAGGATTGCTTGAGCCCAGGCATTTTAAGGCTGCAGTGAGCTATGATTACGCCACTGCACTCAAGCCTGGTTAACAGAGCAAGACCCTGCCTCTTGGGGGTGGGTAAAAAAAAAAAAGGCACATTGAAACAGCAAGTGCTTATGTAGAAGCTAATATAATTGATGAAAGTGGTTTTGCTAAATAAGTTTTCAATGGAGACAAAACAGCCTTCTTCCATTGGCTGAAGATGCCATCTTAAGACTTTCACAGCTAGAGAAGAGCTGTCAGTACCCAGCTTCAAAGGACAAGTTGGCTCTCTTGTTAGGGCTAATGCAGCTTGTGACTTTAAGCTGAAGCCGGTACTCATTTACCATTCCAAAAATCATAAACCCCTTAAAAATTATGCTGAACCTACCATACCTGTGCCCTAGAAACAGAACAACAATGTCAGAATGACAACTCTTTACAGCAATGCTTACTGAATTTTTTTTACTCCTTTATCATGTAACCAACGTTTTTACTAAATATTTTAAGCCCACTCTTGAGATCTGCTAAGAAAAAAAGATTCTTTTCAAAATATTACTTCTCACTGACACCACACCTAGTCACCCAGAGCTCTGATGGAGATGTACAAGGAGATTAATGTTTCATGGCTGCATCATCTATTCTGCAGCCCTTGGATCAAAGAGGTAATTTCACTTTACTCTTTTTTTTTTTTTTTTTGAGACAGGGTCTCACTCTGTCATGCAGGCTGGAATGCAGTGGCATGATCATGGCTCAGTCCAGCCTTGGACCTCCTGGACTCAAGTTATCTCCCACTTCATCCTCCCAAGTAGCTGGGATTACAGGCATGAGCCACCATGCCCAGCTGATTTCTGTTGTTTTTTTTTTTTTTGAGACGGAGTCTTGCTCTGTTGCCCAGGCTGGAGTGCAGTTGCGCGATCTCCGCTCACTGCAAGCATTGCCTCCCGGGTTCACGCCATTCTCCTGCCTCAGCCTCCCGAGTAGTTTTTTGTATTTTTGGTAGAGACAGGGTTTCACCGTGTTAGCCAGGATGGTCTCGATCTCCTGACCTCATGATCCGCCTGCCTTGGCCTCCCAAAATGCTGAGATTACAGGCGTGAGCCACCATGCCCGGCCTGATTGCTGTATTTTTAATACAGGCAGGGTTTCACCATGTTCGCAGGCTGGTCTCGAACTCCTGACCTAAAGTGATCCCCGCCCACCGTGGCCTCCCAAAGTGCTGGGATTACAGGTGTGAGCCACTGTGCCCGCCCTCAACTTTCAAGTCTTTCTTTTTATGAAATACATTTCCTTTTTAAATTTACTTTTTTTGCTTTTTAGAGACAGGGTCTGTCTTTGTTGCCCAGGCTGGTGCTAAACTCCTGGGATCAAGCGATACTCCTGCCTCAGCCCCACAAAGTGTTAGGATTACAGGTGTGAGCCACCACACCCGGCCAAAAAATGCATTTCCTAAGGCTTTTGCTACCATAGTATATATTATTTCCTCTGATGGGTTTGGGGAGAGTAAGTTGAAAATCTGGAAAGGATTGACCATTCTAGATGACATTAGAAACATTCGTGGTTCATGGGAGAAGGTAAAAATATCAACATTAACAGTAGTTTGGGCCGGGAGCAGTGGCTCACACCTGTAATCCCAGAGCTTTGGGAGGCCAACGTGGGTGGATCACCTGAGGTCAGGAATTTGAGACTAGCCTAACCAACATAGTGAAACCCCGTCTCTACTAAAAAATACAAAAATTAGCCAGGTGTGCTGGCAGACATCTGTAATTCCAGCTACTTGGGAGACTGAGGCAGGAGAATCACTTGAACCTGGGAGGCGGAGGTTGCATTGAGCCAAGATCATGCCATTGCATTCCAGCCTGGACGACAGAAGTGAAACTCCGTCTCAAAACATAAAAAAACAGTAGGTTGTATGAAATTGATTTCAATTATTGGCCTGATGCAGTGGCTCACACCTGTAATCCCAGCACTTTAGGAGGCCAAGGCGGATGGATTACTTGAGACCAGGAGTTTGAGACCAGCCTGGCCAACATAGTGAAACCCCAACTCTACTAAAAATTCTCATGGATGACTTTGAAGGGTTCAGTAATTCAGTAGAGGGAATAACTGCAGGTGGGATAGAGCAAGAGAACTCAAATTAGAAATGCAGCCTGAAGATGGGATGGAACTGCTGCAATACCAGGATAAACTAAATAGATGATTACTTCTTATGGATGAGCAAAGACAATGTCTTTTTGAGATGCAGTCTACTTCTGTGAAGATGCTGTTAACATTGTTGAAATAACAAAGGATTTATAATATTACGTAAACTTAAGCAGTGGCAGTATTGGAGGGGATTGGTTCTATTTATATGTTTATGAGATGGAGTCTTGCCCTGTTGCTCAGGCTGGAGTGCAGTGGCGCAATCTCGGCTCACTGCAACCTCTGCCTTCCAGGTTTACACAGTTCTCCAGCCTCAGCCTCCTGAGTAGCTGGGACTACAGGCACACGCCACCACACCCAACTGATTTTTGTGTTTTTAGAGACGGGGTTTCACCGTGTTGGCCAGGCTGGTCTCAAACTCCTGACCTTAAGTCATCCACCTGCCTCGGGCTCCCAGAGTGCTGGGATTACAGGCATGACCCACTGTGCCCGGTGATTGACTTTAATTTTAATAGAGGTCATTCTATGTTTCAAATGCTATCAAACAGTATCACATAGGGTCTCCCTTTTCACCCAGGCTGAGTGCAGAGGTTATTCATTAGCAGTCACTCTCCATCTTCCCTGAACCTCTTCAGTCCTAGGCAACCATTAGTCTGCTTTTTGTTTCTGTAGATATTCTGGACATTTCATATAAATGGAATCACATAATAAGTGATTTTTTTGTGACTGGCTTCTTTTACTTAGCCTGTTATCAAGGTTCATGTATGTTTTAGCATAAGGTTTTCTCTTTATTTTTATTTTTTTTGTTGTTGTTGTTGTTGTTTAAAAGACAAGGTCTTGATCTGTCACCCAGGCTGGAGTGCAGTGGTACAGTCATAGCTCACTACACCCTCGAACACTTGGCCCTCCTGAGTAGCTGGGATAACAGTCATGTGCCACTGTGCCCAACTTGAAAATATGTGTATTAATGACTTTTTTGCCACTGTTATATTTATTTTACAGATAGGGATGAGGAAGAAATGACCAAACGAGATGACAAAAGAGATATCAACAGATACTGCAAGGAGAGGCCCTCTAAAGATAAGGTATTTACTGAATACTGTATTCTTTTTAATATGGTGATATCTTACATCATCTAAACATAACACAGTTGTGAAGTTTATTAGTCCTTATCCATCTATATTACCACTAAGTAAAATTCTGTCAGTTGTTTTTTTGTGGCTATGTCAGGTAACTAGTATGTCTGATTCCTTTCTCTCATATTCATATACCAGATTAACTCATTTTAGCTAGGATGAGGTAAATGTCTTATTAGATTATTGCTATTTTATGCACAGTCTCTGTTTCCCACTTTTCGGGGGTAAAAAATTTGGCTACTATGTTTTCTATTTCTCCGTTTTCTTAGGAAAAAGAAAAGACGCAAATGATCACAGTTAACAGAGATCTGTTAATGGCTTTTGTTTATTTTGATCAAAGTCATTGTGGTTACCTTCTTGAAAAGGATTTGGAAGAAATACTTTATACTCTTGGACTACATCTTTCTCGGGCTCAGGTAATCTATCTTGTGAATATTTAAAAGGAAAACATTTTTTAAAAGTTACCTTTTCCAATGAAAGTTAATAGAACCTCTGTTGATTTTTTTGATATATTAAAGCAACATAAGGGCCAAGCGTGGTGGCTCACGCCTTTAATCCCAGCGTGATTGGGAGGCTGAGGCAGGCAGATCACTTCAGGCCAGGAGTTTAAGACCAGCTTGGCCACCATGGCGAAGCTCCGTATCTACTAAAAATACAAAAATTAGCTGAGTGTGGTGGCACACGCCTGTAATCCCAGCTACTGGGGAAGCTGAGACAGGTGAATCTCTTTTTTTTTTTTTTTTTTGAGACGGAGTCTCGCTCTGTCGCCCAAGCTGGAGTGCAGTGGCGCAATCCTGGCTCACTGCAAGCTCCGCCTCCTGGGTTCACGCCATTCTCCTGCCTCAGCCTCCCGAGTAGCTGGAACTACAGGCGCCCGCCACCGCGCCCGGCTCATTTTTTGTATTTTTAGTAGAGACGGGGTTTCACCATGGTCTCGATCTCCTGACCTTGTGATCCGCCCGCCTCGGCCTCCCAAAGTGCTGGGATTACAGGCGTGAGCCACCGCGCCCGGCCCAGGTGAATCTCTTGAACCCAGGAGGCGGAAGTTGCACTGAGCCAAGATTGCGCCACTGCACGCCAGCCTGGATGACAGAGTAAGACTCTGTCTCAAAAAAATAAATAAATAAAGCAGTATAACACAAACCAGTTGTAAAACACTTCCCTTCTCCCTCTCCCTCTTTTTCTACTCCTTACGACTATAATATATAAAATTCTAGATCTTTTTGTAAGCAGCTCAGTTCCATTTTTATAAACAAAATATGGAATTATTCTGTACATTTTGACTGGCTCTTTTTTTTTCATTCCACAGTATTCTGTAAATACATTCTACCATGAAAATAGAAACCTGCCTCATTCTTTTTATAGCTGCACAGTACCCATTATATAGATGTACCATAATTGACCTACCTAGTCTCCGTTGCTGGTGGTTTTCATTTATTGGATTTACCAACTATGCTATAATAAATCATACCTGTGCATAAATTTTTATCAGTGTTATACTTTTTAACAATGAAGTTTTATTTTTTCAAAAGTAACTTGGATCTTAATTCCATGGATTTCCATCATAAGTGAAAATTACAGCTGGGCGTAGTGGCTCACACCTGTAATCCCAGCACTTTGGGAGGCCGAGGCGGGTGGATCACCTGAGGTCAGGAGTTCAAGACCAGCCTGGCTAACATGGTGAAACCCCGTCTCTCCAAAAATACAAAAATTAGCCGGGAATGATGGCGGGTGCCTGTAATTGCAGCTACTCTGGAGGCTGAGCTAGGAGAATCACTTGAACCCGGGAGGCAGAGGTTGTAGTGAGCCGGGATCACACCACTGCACTCCAGTTTGGGCGACAAGAGCAAGACTCTTTCTCAAAAGAAAGTGACAATTAACACATAGTTTTTCGGCCGGGCGCGGTGGCTCAAGCCTGTAATCCCAGCACTTTGGGAGGCCGAGACGGGCGGATCACGAGGTCAGGAGATCGAGACCATCCTGGCTAACACGGTGAAACCCCGTCTCTACTAAAAAATACAAAAAACTAGCCGGGCGCGGTGGCGGGCGCCTGTAGTCCCAACTACTCGGGAGGCTGAGGCAGGAGAATGGCGTGAACCCGGGAGGCGGAGCTTGCAGTGAGCTGAGATCCGGCCACTGCACTCCAGCCTGGGCGACAGAGCGAGACTCCGTCTCAAAAAAAAAAAAAAAAAAAAAAACAAAAAAACAAAAAAAACAAAACACATAGTTTTTCTAAGAGAATCGAGAAATATATTTTCATCTCTTTATTTTGTTTACTTGCATGCATAACAGGTAAAGAAGCTTCTTAATAAAGTAGTGCTCCGTGAGTCTTGCTTTTACCGGAAATTAACAGACACCTCAAAAGATGAAGAGAACCATGAAGAGTCTGAGTCATTGCAGGAAGATATGCTAGGTCTGTGCATGTTAAGATTTTGCTTTTTAATAAATATACCAGTAATTAAAGAAGAAAAATAACTTATGAAAATATGTGATTATGAAATAATATTTTATATTACAGGAAACAGACTATTACTTCCAACACCAACAGTAAAGCAGGAATCAAAGGATGTGGAAGAAAATGTTGGCCTCATTGTGTACAATGGTGCAATGGTAGATGTAGGAAGCCTCTTGCAAAAATTGGAAAAGAGCGAAAAAGTAAGAGCTGAGGTAGAACAGAAGCTGCAGTTACTAGAAGAAAAAACAGGTAAGGGTCAGCATTGGATATGTTCATACTTTTAGCACCCTACTGGGACATGTATATGTGTTTATGTATGTACATACACATGTACGTACCTGTGTACACATCTGCATATGCATACCACATATTTTCATCGAAGTACAGAAGGAACTTTTTAAAATTTTTTAATTATTTATTTGTTTTTAAGACAGGGTCTCACTCTCACCCAGGCTGGAGTGCAGTGGCACAATCTCAGCTTACTGCAACCACTGCCTCCCAAGTCCAAGTGATTCTCCCACCTCAGCCTCCTAAGTAGCTGGGATTACAGGCATGTGCCACCATGCCCAGCTATTTTTTGTATTTTTGGTAGAAATGGGGTTTCACCATGTTGGTCCTGGCCTCAAACTCCTGACTTAAAGGGATCACCCACCTCGGCCTCCCATAATGTTCGGATTACAGGCGTGAACCACCGCGCTCTGCAAGGACCTTTACTTGTCATTATTTCTGGTTCAGGTTATAAAATTGCTTAGCTTTATGTGAATCTTAGGTCTTCATGTGCATTCTCAGGTTCATTGTTATCTGTTGCATCCTTTTAATCACCTTCTAGTTCCACTTTTTTTTTTTGAGACGGAGTCTCTCTCTGTAACCCAGGCTGGAGTACAGCGGGGCTATCTCACTGCAACCTCCACCTCCCGGGTTCAAGTGATTCTCCTGCTTCAGCCTCCCAAGTAGCTGGGACTACAAGTGCGTGCCACCACGCCCAGCTAATTTTTTGTATTTTTAGTAGAGACAGGGTTTCACCATGTTAGCTAGGATGGTCTCGATCTCCTGACCTCCTGATCCGCCCACCTCAGCCTCCCAAAGTGCTGGGATTACAGGCATGCGCTACCGCGCCTGGCATCCACTTAGTTTTTACCAGTCTGTGTTCTCTAATCTATACAATCATCTAAAAATAGAACATAGGTTTTGAAATAATACAAGTTAAAAATTAAATGAAACAGGCCAGGCACTGTGGCTCCCGCCTATAATCCCAGCACTTTGGGAAGCCGAGGTGGGCGGATTGTCTGAGGTCAGGAGTTTGAGACCAGCCTGACCAACATGGTGAAACCCCATCTCTAAAAATACAAAAATTAGCTGGGTGTGGTGGCACGTGCCTGTAATCCCAGCCAAGATCGTGCCACTTCGCTCAAGCCGGTGCAACAGTGAGACTCGGTCTCAAAAGTAAATAAATAATGAATATTACAGTGTGCTTTATGACTAGTGAAATTGACAGACATTGCCATTTTATGGAATTCAGTCAGCTTTTTATTTTCACAGCTTAAATATTTTAACCTGTTAAATTTGAAGTTTTAGAAAGTAAAATGTTAATTTTTGGATTTTTTTAAACAGATGAAGATGAAAAAACCATATTAAATTTGGAGAATTCCAACAAAAGTCTCTCTGGTGAACTCAGAGAAGTTAAAAAGGACCTTACTCAGTTACAAGAAAACTTAAAGATTTCAGAAAACATGAATTTACAATTTGAAAACCAACTGAATAAGACAATCAGAAACTTATCTACGGTAATGGATGAAATCCACACTGTTCTCAAGAAGGTGAGAAATTTTGTATTTTTAACATTTTCATAGTTTTTAAAATGATGCTTTTAATGTATTTTAATGTTATTAAGCTCTTAGTGATTATTCTAAAAGCAAATAATGATAATCATTCTGTCCTTCCTGAGATTAGTAAAAAGTGATTCCCAGGCCAGGCACAGTGGCTCACACCTATAATCCCAACACTTTGGGAGGCCAAGGCGGGTGGATCACCTGAGGTCAGGAGTTCAAGTCCAGCCTCGCCAACATGGTGAAACCCCCATGTGTACTAAAAATCCAAAAATAATTGGCCAGACATGGTAGCAGGCGCCTGTAATCCTAGCTACCTGGAAGGCTGAGGCAGGAGAATCACTTGAACCTGGGAAGCAGAGGTTGCAGTGAGTCTAGTTTGCACCATTGCACTCTAGCCTGGGCAACAGAACGAGACCCCATCTTTTTTTTTTTTTTAAAAAAAAAGGTGATTCCCAAAAGATGTTGTTTTTCTAAAACTTAGTTGGAATGTCAGCATGATTTAAGAGTACAGACTTCTTGAAGCAAATTTCATTTATATTTCTTTTTAATCCAGAGTATAAGTTTGAACTAAACCATTCACTTCACTTCTCTGTGGTTTTTTTCTTGTTGTTGTTGTTGTTTGGTTTTTTGTTTTGTTTGTTTTGTTTTTTTGAGACAGAGTCTTGCACTTTTGCCCAGGCTGGATTGTTAGTGGTGCTGTCTTGGCTCACTGCAGCCTCTGCCTCCCAGGCTCACGTGATCCTCCCACCTCAGCCTCCTGATTAGCTGGGACTACAGGTGTGCTCCAGCACATCCAGCTAATTTTTATATTTTTTGTAGAGATGGGGTTTCACCATCTTGCCCAGGCTGGTTTCCAACTCCTGGGCTAAGCAGCCCTCCTATCTTGGCCTCTCAGAGTGCTGAGATTACAGGCATGTGCCACCACACCTGCCCCATTCACTGCATTTTTAGACCCCATTTATTCTTGGGCAGAATTGAGGTAAATACTTCGTCACCATTAATTTTAAGATATTAAAATTAATTTATTGTTCTTTATCACTAGAAAAAAGTATACCAAACTGAATATCATTATACTCTAATATCAAAGTAACATTTAAGAGAATCTAGTAAAATGTACTTTTTCCTTCTCTGTTGTCTTACAGGATAATGTAAAGAATGAAGACAAAGATCAAAAATCCAAGGAGAATGGTGCAAGTGTATGATAAAATCCATGTAGTGATGAGGAATGGTGTTAAATAATGTAATATATAAAAATCATGATATAAGAATGTTTGAAGGTGATGCATGTTTGATTTTATTAGTATACATGTCTTTTAGTTCAAATGATGTATAAAGTTTTATGAATGTGAGTTTCTGCTTTTGAAAATTGCTTGTAATTCCTAGCCTTCAAATTATACACTCCTCGAGTGAAATAATTTTGCATTGCAAAGTGTTTTAGGATGAACTTTGTTATAGTTTTAACTCCAATAAAGTTCATCAGTTTAATTGACTGTAGTATTTAATTACCAAATTTCTTTTATAAAAACGCCTAGAAATTTTTAATTTTATTTATAGAATTATTAGGTTTTAAAATTTTTAGTTCATATGTTAAAATTTCAGTCAAAATCATAAAATAGCATGATGCTTAATTTTTGCAAGTTTTTTGAAACAGATTTTTTTTAACTCATCACCAAAAAATCCCCTCTTGATCAGTAAGCATTCATTAAAAATTCAGTTTAGGCCGGGCACGGTGGCCTATGGTGGGATTACATGACTGTAATCCCAACATTTTGGGAGGCCGAGGCGGGTGGATCACCTGAGGTTAGGAGTTCGAGACCAGCCTGACCAACATGGTGAAGCCTCGTCTCTACTAAAAATATAAAAATTAGCTGGGCGTGGTGGTGGGTGCCTGTAATCCTAGCTACTTGGGAGGCTGAGGCAGGAGAATCACTTGAACCAAGGAGGCGGAGGTTGCAGTCACCCGAGGTCCTGCAACTGCACTTCAGCCTGGGCAACAAGAATGAAACTCCATCTCAAAAAAAAAAAAAAAAAAATTCAGTTTATCCAAAAGACAGTGTATCAGAAAGAAAGAAGCAATAGAGAACTAGTATTGTTCTTGTATGCGTTATACTTTACGTAATATTAGTTGTCCTGATGTCAGTGTTACTGCTTTCAATTAATTTTTCTACTTTCCCAGAATAGCATCTATATTGCTTTTAATTTTGAGAGTTTAAAAAAAAAAATGCAGTGTATGTCAAATGTACAGTTTAGTACCAAGCCCGTAGATGTCAGTATGATGCCTTAAGTTAAGTCTTTAATTAAAGATATTTTTTTAAATTAACCTGTGTACTTCCTTCAGAATTTTAGTGGATACATGAGGTGACTTCACTGTAGAATAAAAACAGTAGGAAATATGAGTGGTTCTCAACAGAGGGTGAATTTATCCCTTAGAGGACATTTGGCAGTGTCTAATGAGGTTTTTTTGGTGTCACAAGTGGGTGGGTGCTACTGGCATCTAGTTGGTAGAGGCCAAAGATACCACTAAAAATCCTTTGTTGCAGAGGACAGCTCTCCATAACAAGGAATTATCCAGCCAAAAATGTCAATAGTGTCCAGTTTTAGAAACCCTGCCCTAAAGGAATGTAAGGTTAAATGACATTTTGTCTTCCACGTTTTACTAGTGAAAACTTAATGGAATCCGTAAGAGATTATTAGGATTTTTGTATTTAAATAACTTCTACTGGAATGTTTCACTGTCATATAAAATATATGGTTAGAGTTTTGTTTTGTTTTGTTTTGAGATGGAGTCTCGCTTTGTCACCCAGGCTGGAATGCAGTGGCTTGTTCTCGGCTCACTGCAACCTCTGCCTCCTGAGTTCAAGCGATTCCCCTGCCTTAGCCTCCCAAGTAGTTGGGATTACAGACGTCTGCCACCATGTCCAGCTAATTTTGTATTTTTAGTAGGGATGAGGTTTCACCACATTGGCCAGGCTGGTCTCGAACTCCTGACCTCAGGTGTTCCACCCACCTTGGTCTCCTAAAGTGCTGGGATTACAGGCGTAAGCCACTGCACCTGGCCTATAGTTTAGTTTATTTCATTTTGTTTTATTTTATTTTGTTAGAATAATGGCTAGGTGTTCTAAATAGATGAATATAAAAATGTAAAGTGCCATTTATATGTGACTTAGGCTAAATGGAATTCACATGGCTATTACTAAAAAATGGATTACAATACCTCAAATTCTTTTAGACCAATTTTTGTCTTAAGTTACTGTTTGTGGTCATATGGCTTGTTGACCTCCAAAACCAGATTAGAGATTGATCTATAATTATTCTATAATTATGATATAAATATTTCCTTCATCTTTAAGGTGAGATGAAACAATTGTTGAAAATGGTTTTTTTCCTTCTTTCTTTTTTTTTGAGATAGGGTCTCGCTCTGTTCCCCAGGCTGGAGTGCAGTGGTGCCATCTAGGCTCACTGCAACATTTACCTCCCAAGTTCAAACAATTCTGGTGCCTCAGCCTCCTGAGTAGCTGGGATTACACGCATGCACCACCACACCAACCTAAGTTTTTTGTGTTTTTAGTAGAGATGGGGTTTTGCCATGTTGGCCAGGCTGGTCTTAAACTCCTAGCCTCAAGTGGTCCACCCACCATGGCCTCCCAAAATGTTGGGATTACAGGCGTGAGCCACCGTGCCTGGCCCGCAAAGTGTTTTCTGTTTTTTGGTTTTTTTTTTCAAGGGACAATCTTGAAGATAAACTTTTAACTAAAAGACAGTGATGATAGTAAAAGACAGTAATGATAGAGTTCCTTGAAAAGAGTATATTGTTAATAAGAAACATATAAAGTACATTTATGAGGCTTTTTTTCCTCCAGATGAATTTAAATCAGAATAAAATTGGGATGACAGAGAAAAAGACTGAACCTTTCAATCATATTGTTACTTAGGGGTAAATTTCTTATAAAATAATATCTTTGGAAGTAGAAATTGAGATGACTAAGGAAAAAAGCAAGTTGCACACAGAAAAATTGATTTTGGCCAGGGCACAGTGGCTCACGCTTGTAATCCGAGCACTTTGGGAGGCCAAGGTGAGTGGATCACCTGAGGTCAGGAGTTCGGGACCAGCCTGGCCAACATGGTGAAACTCCATCTCTACTAAAAATACAAAAAAAAGTTAGCCAGGCATAGTGGCGGACACCTGTAATCCTAGCCACTTGGGTGGCTGAGGCAGGAGAATCACTTGAACCCTAGAGGCGGAGGTTGCAGTGAGCCGAGATCACACCATAGCACTCCAGCCTGGGCAACAAGAGGGAAACCCCATTTCAAAAAAAAAATTGATTTTAGAGAAAAATGAGGGAAGAAGAACGTGTTATTGCCTTTCCTAATTTGGGTATTTATTCAGAAATAAAAACTAGTTTTTTATATTCTTTCACCTGATGTTGACCAAGCCAAAAAGTTTTGTCACATCATAAACTAGGTCTGTGATAATACCTAATTTTCCTACCCTTTTGATGTTCTGGATGCCTATTTTTATATTTCTAATTTGTGGTTTAGTCATTGTAGTAGGCCAATGCAGGAAATATAAGAATATAATATTTCTTACAGAATTAAGCCTGAATCCGCCCAGGCATGATGGCTCACGCCTGTAATCCCAGCACTTTGGTTTGGGAGGCCAAAGCGGGTGAATCACCTGAGGTCAGGAGTTTGAGACCAGCCTGGCCAACATGGCAAAACCCTGTCTCTACTAAAAGTGCAAAAAGTAGTTGGGTGTGGTGGTGGGCACCTGTAATCCCAGCTACTTGCGAGACTGAGGCAGGAGAATCACTTGAACCTAGGAGTTGCAGGTTGCAGTGAGCCAAGATTGTGCCACTGCACTACAGCCTAGGTGACAGAGTGAGACTCCATCTCAAAAAATAATAATAATAATTAAGCCAGAATCCTAGAAAATTACTCTTTTCTAAAAAGTAACACTAAAAACTTAAAAAAAAAAAAAAAACAGCTACAGTGATAGACTTTACATATTTACACTCTTGACTCCTCAAAATTTTCTGTAATATTCAACACACTTTAATATGTACATGACTCCTAACCACTGCCTGTTGCATAACTACTTGGAATTAGAAATAACTTTCATTGACTTAGGAAGCAGTCTTTATTAAATAGGGACTATAGAATTCTGCTACCCATTTTTTTTTTTTTTTTAATTGAGACAGGGTCTCTATCAGGCTGGAGTGCAGTGGGGCAATCTCAGCTCACTGCAACATTTGTCCCCCAGGCTCAGGTGATCCTCCCACCTCAGCCTCCCAAGTAGCCAACAGGCGTGGCCCACCACACCCAGCTAATTTTTATAGTTTTTGTTTAGACATGTTGCCGAGGCTAATCTCAAACTCCTGAGCTCAAGCCATCTGCCTACCTCAGCCTCCCAAAGTGCTGGGATTACAGGTGAGAGCCTCTGTGCCTGGCCAACTTCTGCACTGTCTACTTTGATCTTAACAATTCTAAAACCTTAATCATAAGGTCTTGTAGTTTGGATGAAAATAGGCTTACTGATGAAGAAAAGAAGCATCTTAATCCTATTACAAAACGCAAAAGTCATACCCTGAAGTGGCAAAGGAATGTAGTCCAACTAGAAGAGAGAACTCGTGCTTCCATTCCTTGCAGTGAATCCGATGATGAACCACCATCACAAGGGACATAGAACTCCTTGGAACAAATAATCCCAGCCTGTTTTTCTTGTTAATAAAATGTAATTTCAAAATATAGTACCAGGCTATATAAAGCTGTATTTTGAAGAAGCAAAGATAAGGCCTTAATCCTCTGAAAATATTCACCAATGCAGAGCCATTAAATAAAAATTTTGAAGATAATCCAAAGAATGTTACGAGAGGTGTAGTTTTAAGAATATTTGAAAAAAAAAAAAAAAATTGGGGGCCAGGCGCGGTGGCTCACACCTGTAATTCCAGCACTTTGGGAGGCCAAGTCGTGCAGATCACTTGAGGTTTGGGAGTTCCAGACCAGCCTGACCAATGTAGAGAAACCCTGCCTCTACTAAAAATACAAAATTAGCCAGGTGTGGTGGCACATGCCCGTAATCCCAGCTACTTGAGAGGCTGAGGCAGGAGAATCGCTTGAAACCAGGAGGCGGAGGTTGCAGTGAGCCAAGATCGCACTATTGGACTCCAGCCTGGGCAACAAGAGTGAAACCCCGTCTTTAATAATAATAATTAAAAACCTTAATGTCTATCTGCAAGATCAGTGAAAACACATGATCTTGGACATGGGTCTAAAGACCATGGACACTCCCAGAAGACTCAGCTCTCAGGTACCTTCAGTTGAGAGAAAAATCTCAAGTGCCTTGTGGGCTACAGAATCTTAGCTGAAATCAAAGGAACGAGCAGCAGGGATTACTGCAACAATGACATTGTGATTGTGTTGTACCTTAATAAATGGTTGCTTCTTTCTGGTAAGAAAATCAGTATTAGGGCTGGGTGTGGTGGCTCACTTCTGTAATCCCAACACTTTGGGAGGCCGAGGCAGGCAGATCACGAGGTCAGGAGTTCAAGATCAGCCTGGCCAACATGGTGAAACCCTATCTCTACTAAAAATACAAAACTAGCCAGGCATGGTGGCACATGCCTGTAATCCCAGCTACCTGGGAGGCTGAGGCAGGAGAATCGCTTGAACCTGGGAGGCTGAGGTTGCAGTGAGCTGAGATTGCACCATTGCACTCCAGCCTGGGCAAAAAAAGCCAAACTCCACCTCAAATAAATGAAAATCAGTATGTAGAAAGCAACAAAAAAGATGTTTTAGAAACTTCTAATTTTCTGTTCAAGAAAGGAAATTAGAGTGTGGTGTTTTTGTTTTTGGTTTTGTTTTAGTTGAGACAGTCTCCCAGGCTGGAGTGCAATGGTGTGATCTTGGCTCACTGCAACCTCCGCCTCCCAGATTGAAGCAATTCTCCTGCCTCAACCTCCCAAGTAGCTGGGATTACAGGTGCCCATCACCACGCCTGGCTAGTTTTTTGTATTTTTAGTAGAGATAGAGTTTTGCCATGTTGGCCAGGCTGGACTCAAACTCCTGACTTCAGGTGATCCACCCGGGCTCGGCCTCCCAAAGTACTGGGATTACAGGGGCGAGCCACCGTGCCCAGCCATAGAGTGTGTTAAACATGAATGAATTTGCTTTAGAATATGGATGAAATTTATTGTGAGTGTATTAGGGAATCTATTCATGCATATCCATGGCTACCAGGGATTAAAAGCATTTGGTAAAATCAGATGATGCTATGTGTATATAGCAAGTAGTAAATATTTCCTTTTCTGGCTGGGCACGGTAGCTAACATCTGTAATCCCAGCACTTTAGGAGGCCAAGGCAGGTGGATCATTTGAGGTCAGGAGTTCAAGACCAGTCTGGCCAGCATGGTGAAACCCCATCTCTACTAAAAATACAAAAAAAATTAGCTGAGTGTGGTGGTGCATTCCTGTAGTCTCAGCTACCTGGGAGTCTGACACAAGAGAATGGCTTGATCCCAGGAGGCAGAGTTTGCAGTGAGCCAAGATCGAGCCATTGCACTCCAGCCTGGGCGACAGAGCAAGAAAACTTACTTTTTTTTTTTAGGGTACCTAAATAGGTATTGTTGGCAATTCCAGAGGAAAATAATTCTATATTCATTCAGTGGTTGGCTGGGTCTAGGCCACATGAATTTCTCTGATCCAAGTGATAAATGACCCTTGAGAGCCTTAGCTATAGATCTAAATACTGGCTAGAATTGTTAAAAAAATATTACAGTGGTTACTGTATGTTTTGTTAGGGATTTGCGTGATACTGAAGGACTTTCAGAGCACTGTGACATTAACATACATAGAGTAGAACGGACACTCCTTCCCTACTTCTTTTGATGAAGCCTCTTGCTAGCCCAGCATGCCCTTTATTTTTAATCAGTCATTTGCAGTCCACAAGTTAACACGGACATGGCTTTGAATTTTTTTGTGGGTCTGAGATAATCTGAGGTTGTTTTCATTGTCAGAAATTATGTAAGTTTGCTCCTAGTGATGTGACATCCTATAGATTATGAATCAAAGTGGGCATCATCACATACCAGAAGCATGTAGGGATTTTAGGCAAAGGATTGAAATGTACACAGTAGGCTAGGTGCAGTGGCTCACACCTGTAATCCCAGCACTTTGGGAGGCCAAGGCAGGCAGATCATGAGGTCAAGAGTTCGAGACCAGCCTGGCCAATATGGTGAAACCCCGTCTCTACTAATAATACAAAAATTAGCCGGGCACGGTGGTGCACGCCTGTAGTCCCGGCTACTCAGGAGGCTGAGGCAGGAGAATCACTTGAACCTGGGAGGTGGAGGTTCCAGTGAGCCGAGATTGTGCCACTGCACTCCAGCCTGGGCGACAGAGACTCCATCTCAAGAAAAAACCAAAAAAAATGTACACAGTAATTAGAGGCACCATAAAAGGCTTTTCTGAAGGACTTGTAAGGTGCAGCACATTTCCTTGTTTGACTGCAATGCAGCTGCTGTGCTCTGGGTTATGGAAGGAAATTTTGCCCACTTTAATTCTTCCCACTAATTTTTATTTATTTTTTTTTTTTGAGGTGGAGTTTTGCTATTGGCACCCAGGCTGGAGTGCAGTAGTGCAATCTCGGCTCACTGCAACCTCTGCCTCCCGGGTTCAAGTGATTCTCCTGCCTCAGCCTTCTGAGTAGCTGGGATTACAGGCGCACACCACCACGCCCAGCTAATTTTTGGTATTTTTAGTAGAGACAGGGTTTCATCATGTTGGCCAGGCTGCTCTCGAACTCTTGACCTCAGGTGATCCACTCACCTCTGCCTTCCAAAGTGCAGGAATTACAGGTGTGAGCCATTGCGCCTGACCTCTTCCCACTAATTTTATATTTGGATTATTTTGGAGTTAAAAATACTGTGTTAGAACACAAATTATTTTTGTTAAATGAGGCTTAGTGAAATGGTGAGAATTTTTCAGGATTCAATATTAATATATTTTACTGCCCTATTTAGTATTTTTGGTTTTTATAAAAGAAAAAAGCTCCAAATTCGTGATTTACTCGTTTTATTTAATTATTATTATTATTATTATTTGGAGACAGTATCTGGCTATGTTACCTAGGCTGGAGTGCAGTGGCACCATCTCAGTTCACTGCAACTGCCACCTCCCGGGCTCAAGTGATCCTTCCACCTCAGCCTCCTGAGTAGCTGGGATTACAGGCACATGCCACCATGCCTATCTAATTGTTTTTGTATTTTAGTAGAGACAGGGCTTCACCATGTTGCCCAGGCTGTTCTCAAACTCTCTGAGCTCAGGTGATTCACCCACCTCGACCTCCCCAGCTGCTGGAATTACAGGCATGAGCCACCGCACCTGGCCCATGCCTGACTAATTTTTCTATTTTTGGTAGAGACGGGGTTTCCCCATATCGCCCAGGCTAGTCCGGAACTCCTGAGCTCAAGCAGTCTGCCTGCCTCAGCCTCCCAAAGTGCAGAGATTACAGGTGTGAGCCATTGCACTCAGCCCCTATTTTATCTTTTATTAATAGGATGGGTGGGCCAGGCACAGTGGCTGAGGTGCTACTCTGGATGCTGAGGCGGGAGGATCACTGGATCCCAGGAGGTGGAGGCTGCAGTGAGCTGTCAGGGTCTCTCTCTGTTGCCCGAGCTATAGTGCAGTGGCACAATCATGGCTCATGGCAGGCTTGACTTGGATCTAGTGATCCTGCCACCTCTGCCACCCAACATGTAGCCAATAACTTACTGTCTAAACTGGGAACCTTTTGAGAGAAAGGAAAGGTGTCAAGAATAACTATGTCATAACACCAGGTATAACCAGGAGGCAAACTGGAACATAGAGTTACTGCCTATTTATCTTGTGGATAATACTGACCTGTGTTTGGTGTTCACTAGTTAAAAAAGAAGCCTCGGGCTTACACATGAATGAAGATTAAATTTAGAGTCCCAGAGTACTTTTGACATAAATTATACACTTGGTTTTTCTTGTGTGTATAGAGGGCATATTATGTCATCTAGTAAGATGGGGTGCTACTTAAGTACTGAGTCAGCTGCTTATTAATGGTGGAGTCTGAATGTGATCATTATGCCTAATCTAATGCAGGTTCTCAAACAAGTATGTATCTGAATCACCAGGTCTGGGTTAGGGCCTAAGAATTTGCATTCCTAACAAATTCCCACGTGCTGCTGCTGCTATTGCTGGTCTTGGAGAACAGCTTGGAGAATTAGGGAAAACTTAGAGCAGTTTTCCGTAGTTAATACGTGATTTTTTAAATAGAGAAGAGTAAGTTGCCTTGGAGACACTAATTGAACCATTATGGCTTTTTCTTCAGGGATAGATAAACTGACATTGGGCTGGGCATGGTGGCTTACACCTGTAATCCCAGCACTTTGGGGGGCCAAGGAGCAGAATGCTTGAGTCCAGGAGTTCAAGCCCAGCCGGCAGCATGGTGAAACCCTGTCTTTACAAAAAATGCAAAAATCATCCAGGCTTGGTGGCAAGTGCCTGTAGTCCCAGCTACTCAGGAAGCTGAGCTGGCAAGATCACTTGAGCCTGGGCAGCTGAGGCTGTGGTGAGCCATGATCGTGCCACCATACTCCAGCCTGGGCAACAAAGACCCTGTCTCAAAACAAACAAACAAAAAAAAAACTACTTTGGATAATTGACACTGAAATACTTATTAAATGAATGAATACAAGTCTATACCTGCAGGATAGTCACTTAAATTTTTTTTCCTTTTTTTTTTCTTTTTCTTTTTTTTTTTTTTTGAGATGGAGTTTCACTCCTGTTGCCCAAGCTGGAGTGCAATAGCACGATCTTGGCTCACTGCAACCTCTGCCTCCTGGGTTCAAGCAATTCTCCTGCCTCAGCCTCCCACATAGCTGGGATTACAGGCGCTGCCACCATCCCCAGCTAATTTTTGTATTTTTAGTAGAGACGGGGTTTCCACCATGTTAGTTAGCCAGGCTGGCCTCAAACTCCAGACCTCAAGTGATCCTCCCTCCTTGGCCTCTCAAAGTGCTGGGATTACAGGCAAGATCTGGTCATTTAAAAAAAATAGATTTTAGGCCCCGTGCAGTGGCTCAAACCTGTAATCCCAGCACTCTTGGTAGAGATGGGATTTCACCCTGTTGCCCAGGCTGGTCTTGGACTCCTGAGCACTGGTTGACTTGCCTGCGCCTCCCAAAGTGCTAGAATTACAGGCATGAGCCACCGTGCCCAGCCAAATTTGTCATTTAATTTTACCTTCTTTAGGAATATGCAGGATGGGAAATACTTCTTTTTTGGGAGGGGGATGGGAAATATTTATTAAAGTTGGTATGATCTTTTGAAACTGCGTGTCAGCTGAATGTCGTGGCACAACCAGAAATTTCCATGTGCTTTATTTTCTTAGGTAAAAATTATGTCAAAGCTACTTCTAGTCTCATTTTCATAAATACCTCTACTATGTATCAAAGAAGGGAGCCCTATTTTCCCACAGTCCTTCTGGGATGGTAACTTACCAGAATGATGTATAGCCTTCCCTTGAGGCATATTGGAGTTACAAGGGATAGGAATGAAGGAATTGTAGAGTATGTTGGTAAATAGTGGGACTGATGATAAAGGGAATTATCTTAACTGTGTTTCCCCCTCCCCCTGGGGTGACTAATAGTCCAGAGACCTGCATACAGTCTAATTTTACTGTCCAAAGGTCTAATCTGGTAGGTGCTGAGGAGATGGTAGTCCATCCAGTATAGGTATTACTACAATCACACAGATTATCATCTTAGTTCCAGGGAAGTTTATCTGCTTGAATTACACCTCAGCCAGTGGCAGAGCCATGAAGACACAGTCCACCCCCGCTAGAGTAGAGAGGATTTTGCACTGTCGAGGCTCTAACCACAGAGGAGGCAGGATTCAAGCCTGGGCCCCAAATTCAGCAGACAACTTGGCAAGAGGCCAGGAAGTAGCCAGGCGCTGTGGTTCACACCTGTGATCCCGGCACTGGGAGGCCGAGGTGGGTGGATCACGAGGTCCGGAGTTCAAGATCAGCCTTGCCAAACGAGTGAAACCCTGTCTCTACTAAAAATACAAAAATTAGCCTGGAATGGTGGCGGGCGCCTGTAATCCCAACTACTCGAGATTACAGAGAATTGGTTGAACCCAGGAGTCGGAGGTTGCAGTGAGCCGAGATCTCACCACTGCACTCCAGCCCGGCGACAGGGTGAGACTCCACCTCACACACACACACAAGCCAAGAACCAAAGTAGAGGCTCATCCATACAGATTTTGAGTGAAGACTAGAGCTTGGTGATGGTGGCATTTCATATCACACTATATTTAGTACAATGAAACTAATTATAAATGCATTGGTGTGATAAACACTGTTAGGCAGTTTTGGATTAGCTCAGAAAGAGATTTTATTAATAAAAAAAACTAAGTATTTTAATATATTCAATTAATATTTGCTAGTGTGAGCCAACTTAATTTCACCTTGAGTGAAATCAAATTCAGAGTAAATCTGGATTTGGAATAAAATAAGAATCTTACTATTCTAGAGCTAAACCTTCCACTCCACAGTTAATTTATTGTTTTCAGACTTGGTCATCTTTAGCTCTTGGTTGGCTAGGGCCTCCACTAGTCTGCAGATAAAGATCAACTCAGGAAACTGAGGCCCAGAGGTAAAACTTATGATCCATGAGCATCTTGCTTTCCTGGGCATTCGACATTGATCCAGCAGTACTCTTGCTGATAAGTGAACTCAAGACGAGTAAACAAAACTAATACTTTTAAAGAGTTCGTGGCCAGGCTCAATGGCTCACGCTTGTAATCCCAGCACTTTGGGAGGCTGAGGTGGGAGGATCACTTGAGGTTAGGTGTTTGAGACCAATCTGGTCAACATGGTAAAACCCCATCCCTACTAAAAAAACAAAAATAAGCCAGGGTATGCTGATGTGAGCCTGTAGTCCCAGTTATTTGAGAGGCTGAGGCAGGAGAATCGCTTGAACTAGGGAGGTGGAAATTTCAGTGAGCTGAGATTGTGCCACTGCGACTCCAGCCTGGTTGACAGAGCGAGACCATGTCTCCAAAAAAAAAAAAAAAAAAATTTAAAAAGGCCAGGCATGATGGCTAACGCCTGCAATCCCAGCACTTTGGGAGGCCAAAGTGGGTGTATCACGAGGTCAGGAGCTCGAGACCAGCCTGGCCAATATGGTGAAACCTTGTCTCTACTAAAAATACAAAAATTAGCTGGGCATGGTGGCACACACCTGTAGTCCCAGTTATTTGGGAGGCTGAGGAAGAAGAATCGCTTGAACCCAGGAGGTAGAGGTTGCAGTGAGCCAAGATCATGCCACTGCACTCTAACCTGGGCAATAGACTGGGCGACAGACTGAGACTTAGTCTCAAAAAAAGAAAAGGCCGGGCACGGTGGCTCATGCCTGTAATCCCAGCACTTTGGGAGGCTAAGGTGGGTGGATTACGAGGTCAGGAGATCTAGACCATCCTGGCCAACATGGTGAAACCCTGTCTCTACTAAAAAAAAAAAAAAATTAATTAGCTGGGCGTGGTGGCACATGCCTGTAATCCCAGCTATTTAGGAGGCTGAGGCAGAGGAATCACTTGAACCTGGAAGGTGGAGGTTGCAGTGAACCAAGATCGCACCACTGCACCCCAGCCTGGCGACAGAGCAAGACTCCGTGTAAAAAAAAAAAAAAAAAAAATTGTGTGTTTTCTATAGGAGATCCTAAACTGTTGTGAATTGTGTGTTAAGAGAAAAAAAAATTGTTCATGCAAAGTGCATGAATATATCAGGAAAACTTCCTTCCAAGGCTAACTAAAATCTTATTGTGGGGTAACTAGTTTCTGGCCTAAATCTCCTGGGATTTTTTTTTCACTCATACTTCTATCTAAGTGGCTGTTTTAAAAGTTATTCTTTACTTAGGTATTTAAGGTTTAAAAATGTTTCCAAGCCTAGGTTTAGATATCCTAATTGCCTTTTAAATTTTTAGCTCTTGGCATTGTTTTACAATGTCTTGAGAGCAAATGGCTTTCCAATTCAGCAGTTTTAGAACGCATGTGCCCTAGACTCAACATCAAAGAATGCCAGATTTTTCTCATCACTTTAATTTTTCTCCCTTATTGCACAACTGTGCAAAAAATAAATTTGTATAATAAAATATAACAAAACTAAATAAGAGGAATTTGCATGCTCTGGTTCACGATCATTTCTAAATTTTCAGACTGAAGAAAAACTAAAAACAAAATTATACTTGAGATTAGTTTGCTGCAACAGATTATCTTTTGCAAGGGTCATATAAGAGTTTGGGAAATTGGCCGGGCGCGGTGGCTCAAGCCTGTAATCCCAGCACTTTGGGAGGCCGAGATGGGCGGATCACGAGGTCAGGAGATCAAGACCATCCCAACATGGGCTAACACGGTGAAACCCCGTCTCCACTAAAAAATACAAAAAAAACTAGCTGGGCGAGGTGGCGGGCGCCCATAGTCCCAGCTACTTGGGAGGCTGAGGCAGGAGAATGGCATAAACCCGGGAGGCGGAGCTTGCAGTGAGCTGAGATCCGGCCACTGCACTCCAGCCTGGGCGACAGAGCGAGACTCCGTCTCAAAAAAAAAAAAAAAAAAAGAGTTTGGGAAATTGATATAGCAGTTAGTAATCTAAGCTTCATGGAAAAATTGGTCCTCTCACGTTATTTTCCCCATTCTAAAGAGGAGAAAATGCAACTAAAGTAAAAAAGTTCACTTTTGTGGCCCCCAGATAAATGGTAAAGGGCTTAATATTTCTCATCATCTGGCTTCACTAAAACCTCAGATCCACTTCGTAATTGAACCTGCCCTCCCAGTCTTTTTATTAAAGTGTGTTTCCAAATGCAGCTCATTGGTTATCTCTAGCCTTTTTGTTTGGCTTCAGGCAGAGAAAGAGCAGAATCTATTGTTAACACGGAAAGAATTAATATTTCATGGCCATTCATTTTCTTTCTTAAATAGATATATTGTAAGCCAGTCCTGGCCACCCAAAGACCACTTACTGTTTCTGGCTATAACATAAATATTTAATTAAAGGAAAAACTACTTTGAGCCATTCTTTTATAAGGCATAAACTATACTAGCTTTGGGCTACACTTTTGCAATTTCCCAAATCCATCTGTTACTTATCCCAGAGTTTTTGCCAGCTTGGAAAACCTAGGAGGCGTATTCACCTGGGTTTTAGAAATGTTTCCAGGAGGCCAGGTGTGGTGATGCGCGCCTGTAATCCCAGCACTGTGGGAGGCCAAGGCGGGTGAATCATGTGGTCAGGAGTTCAAGACCAGCCTGACCAACATGGTGAAACACCATCTCTACTAAAAATACAAAAATTAGCTGGGCGTGGTGGCAAGTGCCTGTAGTCCCAGCTACTCAGGAGGCTGAGGCAGAAGAATCGCTTGAACCTGGGAGGTGGAGGTTACAGTGAGCCAAGATCGTGCCATTGCACTCCAACCTGGGCAACAGAGTGAGACTCCATCTCAAAAAAAAAAAAAAAATATATATATATATATATATATATATATATATATATATATATATTTCCAGCAATGAATGTGCAATCTTTGAGCTGCTATTTCTAGAAGAGAACCATCCAACCAACTGTCACTGTAAGAATCTGGATTTGCAGTTAGGCATGGTGGCATGCACCTGTAGTCCCAGCTACTTGGGAGGCTGAGGCAGGAGGATCACCTGAGTCTAGGAAGTTCAAGGCTATAGCACACCATGACTGCACATGCAAATAGCCACTGCACTCCAGCCTGGACAACACAATATGACCTAGTCTCTTAAAAAAAATCAGAATTTGGAATAAAATGAGAAGTCTGATATTCCAAAGCTAAGCCTTCAGCTCCACAGTTAATTTGTTTCTGTTATAAGGTTTGGTCATGTTTAGTAGTTGGGACCTCCAATATTCTGCAGATAAAGATCACCTTGGGAAACTGAGGCCCAGAGGTAAAATCTATGATTCACAAACTTCTTGCTTTCCCAGGCTTTCAGTGTTGCTTCAGCACTACTCTTATTTTAAATTTATTAAGGATTTATTGTAAATAAATTATTACTTAAAGATTTTTCTTTAGGCTGGGTGTGGTGGCTCACGCCTGTAATCCCAGCACTTTGGAAGGCCGAGGCCAGGGGATCATGAGGTCAGGAGATCAAGACCATTCTGGCTAACACGGTGAGATCCCGTCTCTATTAAAAATACAAAAAAAATTAGCCGGCTATTGACTGGGCGTGGTGGCTCATGCCTATCATCCCAGCACTTTGGGAGGCCGAGGCAGGTGGATCACGAGGTCAGGAGATCAAGACCATCCTGGCTAACACAGTGAAACCCCGTCTCTACTAAAAAATAGAAAAAATTAGCCGGGCGTGGTGGCGGGTGCCTGTGGTCCCAGCTACTCAGGAGGCTAAGGCAGGATAATAGCATGAACCTGGGAGGCAGAGCTTGCAGTGAGCCAAGATCGCGCCACTGCACTCTAGCCTGGGCAACAGAGCAAGACTCCGTCTCAAAAAAAAAAAAAATTAGCTGGGCGTGGTGGCACGTGCCTGTAGTCCTAGCTTCTCAGGAGGCTGAGGCAGGAGAATCACTTGAACCTGGGAGGTGGAGGCTGCAGTGAGCCAAGATCACGCCATTGCACTTCAGCCTGGGTGACAGAGTGAGACTCCGTGTCAAAAAAAAAAAAAAAAAAGATTTTTCTTTAATAAATAGCAAACCAGCTCTTGTTTCCTGGGAGCCAATGTTTATGTGCTTGGCTAGCAAAGGTTTTAAAGTCTTTACTTCATTAGATTCAGTTGCCCAAGATTATGAAGTCACATATATACTTCTGTTTTGATGATCGAGAGAGTTGGCAGTTACTTTGTTAATATACCTATATTCAAAATGACAACTGGAAAAAGTAAGAAGTTGAAGTGTCACAGCATAAGAATAAGAGGGGCTAGGTGTGGTGGCTCACGCCTGTAATCCCAGCACTTTGGCAGGCTGAGGCAGGGGGATTGCTGGAGCCCAGGTGTTCAAGACTAGCCTGGGCAACATGGCAAAAACCCATCTCTCTAAAATAAAATAAGAATAAGAGGCTTCCCATGTGGGGCCTAGTGTGGTGGCTTATGCCTGTAATCCCAGCACTTTGGGAGGCTAAGGCAGGTGGATCACTTCAGGTCAGGAGTTCGAGATCAGCCTGGCCAACATGGTGAAACCCCATCTCTACTAAAAATACAAGAAAAAAAGCCAGGAGTAGTGGCACATGTCTGTAATCCCAGCTACTCAGGAAGCTGAGGCAGGAGAATCACTTGACCCTGGGAGGCAGAGGTTGCAGTGAGCCAACATTGCACTACTGGACTATGGCCTGGGCAACAGAGTGATACTGTGTCAAAAAAAAAAAAAAAAAAAAAAAAAGGCCGGTCATGGCAGCTCATGCCTTTAATCCCAGCACTTTGGGAAGCCGAGGTGGGCGAATCACAAGTTCAGGAGATGGAAACCATCCTGGCCAACATGGTGAAACCCTGTCTCTACTAAAACTACAAAAATTAGCCGGGTGTGGTGGTGGGCGTCTGTAGTCCCAGCTACTGGGGAGGCTGAGGCAGGATAATCACTTGAACCCAGGAGATGGAGATTGCAGTGAGCCGAGTTCACGCCAATGCACTCTGGCTTGGCGACAGAGCAAGACTCTATCTCAAAAAAAAAAAAAAAAATAGAATAAGAGATAGGAACCTAATAAAGGTATACCATATGGGGTTTAGTCAATGTAGATTGATTAATTGACCTGGCTTGCTAAAACATATTTCATTCCAATAAAAAATTTAAGAAGAATCCAATCTCTCACTTCATTCTACGCTTAAAATAATAAAATAAAGCTGATTCAGGCCAGCTGTGATTTAATGGTGTTTATATTGATGGTAAAACTCTTTATTAAATGTCTTAAAATAGCAGAGTTGAAAGACTAACAAGCTGCAGAGTCAGAGCCATTCCTGTCTTGTGCTGTTCTTGGCCCTAATCTTGCCCAGCTTAAAATGTTTTCCATATGTAAAGGGACTTTTTAATATTAACTTTTTAATGTAAATTGCTTTGAGCAAATGTGTATTATCCCTACTTAATACACATAATTCCATAGATAAGCATATTCTTTCAGGCTAAGGCAAAGATTCTCATACCTTTGCTAACTGCCTTCAAAACACTGCAGTCTCTCAAATGAAAATGGTTATATACCCAAATATTAATTGAGAGTATGACAGATGAAAGAACTAATAAGTTTGGGATAAGAAAAAATTATTATGACATAACTTCAGAATCTTCTGTCAACAAGATATAATTACAAGATGGATATAAAAAGTTTTGACTTGTAAAACATGTTTCATAGTATAATGTATCATCTTTATTTAGTATTATTTTATCCCTCTCTTAAACCAATCCTCACCCTAAATTATGCTTCACTCAATCATCTTTGGATGTTATATGATATGGCTTTTCCTCATCTGCCCTCTTCACAGGTGAGAACACTGAGGCAATGAACCAGAACAGTGGTGACTTACCTCAGGTCACACATACACTTAGAAGAATGTTTCCTGGCTGAACCATGTAATACCAACTGAAGACCCTCCCCTGCCTCATAAACAAGCTACAATTTTAGATTGCTTTTCTTAGTTCTCATGATAGGTGCCAAATAAAAACAAAATATTTTGGATCCTTTTCATAATGAAGCGGAATTCAGAGAAATTTACTAAAAATTATTCTTTGATAGGCTGTCCTATTTTTGGAAAAATAGTTTAGGGTAGATCCAGTGTAAGAATGATGTAAGGCTGGGCACAGTGGTTCACACCTGTAATCCCAGCACTCTGAGAGGCCGAGGTGGGCAGATCACTTGAGGTCAGGAGTTCGAGACCAGCCTGGCCAACATGGCGAAACCCTGTCTCAACTAAAAATACTAAAAACAGCCGAGCTTGGTGGTGCATGCCGGTAATCCCAGCTCCTTGGGAGGCTGAGACAGGAGAATCGCTTGAACCTGGAAAGTGGAGGTTGCAGTGAGCCGAGATTGCGCTGCTGCTTTCCAGCCTGGGCAACAGAGTGAGACCCCATATCAAAAAAAAAAAAAAAAAAAAAAAGAATGATGTAGCTGGCCGGGTGTTGTGGCTCATGCCTGTAATCCCAGCACTTTGGAAGGCCAAGGCGGTAGGATCACTTGAGCCCAGAAGTTTGAGGCTGCAGTGAGTCATGATTGCACCACTGCATTCCAGCCCGGGTAACACAGTGAGACTCCATCTTTTTTAAAAAAAAAAAAAAAAAAGAAAAAAGATGGTGGGGCGTGCTGGCTCACACCTGTAATCTCAGTACTTTGGGAGGCCGAGGCGGGCGGATCACGAGTTCAGGAGTTTGAGACCAGCCTGACCAACATGGTGAAACCCCGTCTCTACTAAAAATGCAAAAATTAGCTGGGCGTGGTGGCGCACGCTTGTAATCCCAGCTACTCAGGACGCTGAGGCAGCAGAACTGCTTGAACTTGGGAGGCAGAGATTGCAGGAAGCCAAGATTGCACCACGGCACTCCAGCCTGGGCGACAGAGCAAGACTCTGTCTCAAAAGGAAAAAAAAAAAAAAAAAAAAAAAGAGAAAGAAACTGATTTGTTGCCACTTCTGCAATAACTTCATCAGTCCTCTTTTGCTCACACTGTATTCCTAGTGCCTTAACATGGTTACTATCAGAAATTTATTTTTGAGCATCTACACTGCTGTTTCACAACCAATTGAGGTTTTTGTTTGTTTGTTTGTTTTTGCATTTTTTTGAGACGGAATCTTGCTGTGTCACCCAGGCTGGAGTTCAGTGGCGTGATCTCGGCTCACTACACCCTCCACTTCCTGGGTTCAAGCGATTCTTGTGCCTGAGCCTCCTGAGTAGCTATGACTACAGGTGGGCACCATCATGCCCAGCTAATGTTTTGTATTTTTAGTGGAGATGGGGTTTCACCATGTTGGCCAGGCTGGTCTTGAACTCCCGACCTCAAGTGATCTGCCCACCTCGCCCTCCCAAATACTGGGATTACAGGCATGAGCCACTGTGCCCAGCCACCAATTGAGTTAGGTAAAACATTTGAGGGTGAAGAGTGGATGAATGAAAGCTAAGAGGGCAGACATCTTCATTCTGGGCCTGGCAAGGGAATGTGCTAGACATTTGGGTTGGGAAATGGTATATCAATGTAAAAAATGTGAAATAGGGGCCAGAGGATCTCTTGAGGCCAGGAGTGTGAGACCAGCCTGGGCACCATAGTGAGACCCCGTCTCTACAATAATTTAAAACTTAGGTGGGCATGGTGGTGTGTGCCAGTAGTCTCAGATACTTGGGAGGCTGGGGTGGGAGGAACATTTGAACCTGGAGGTCAAGGCTGGAGTGAGCTGTGATCGTGCCACTGCACTCCAGCCTGGGAGACAGAGCGAGACCCTGTATCAAAAAGAGAAAAAATGTGAAATAAAATTCTTTGTGCTCACTATTCTCTATCCAAACCCACTAAAAATACAAAAACAACAAAACAGAGGGAAAACTCCCACCCCCATCAAAAGGGTAGCCACAGCTACTACGAAGTGAAGGTGCAGACTAAGTTGACACCTCACTCTCATACCTTGAAGCAAGATGCATCTTTTCCACAAGTGCCAGAGCCTTAAAACAAACATTCTTGGATTCTTGATTAGAGTAGTCTGATAAAACAACAAGGTCAGGCCACAGGAGAAGCAAAGAATATTCCTACAGAGACTCAGTTTCTGTCCGGGAGGTGGAGCTGGGGATAAACCAAGCCATCCCCGCCATTTGTATGATCTCTGACCTACCTTCTTCATTAAGGTGGAGCTTTAGAGGTGGAATGGGGTGAAGGAGATAGTATTATAGCAATAGGTAGAAACCCCGTGACCTCTAAAGGGTTTGTCTCAATTTTCTTGAATCCTGAAAGGTAAAGAAAGATGTATCCATAGAGTGAAAGAAATAACAGATTTTGTCCAGGCGCAGCGGCTCACGCCTGTAATCCCAGCACTTTGGGAGGCCAAGGCGTGTGGATCACACGGTCAGAAGTTCAAGACCAGACTGGCCAAGATGGTGAAACCCGGTTTCTAGTAAAAATACAAAAATTAGCCGGGCATGGTGGCGGGTGCCTGTAATCCCAGCTACTCCGGAGGCTGAGGCAGGAGAATTGCTTGAACCCGGGAGGTGGAGGTTGCAGTGAGCCAAGATCATGCCGCTGCACTCCAACCTGGGTGACAGAACAAGATTCTGAGGAAAAAAAAAAATAAGAGCACACTAGATAAATTCTAAAGATGAAATGTACTTCCCTCTAGGTTTTTTGTAATCCTTTGACTCCGTCTAGGTAGTTGTTTTTTTGTTGTTGTTGTTGTTGTTTGTTCCTTTGAGGAGGAATTAGTTGAGGATAGAGTTCCTTTTTTTAAAATTATTTCTGAGATGGGGGTCTTGCTATGTTACCAAGACTGATCTCAAATTCCTGGGTACAAGGCATCCTTCCACCTCAGCCTCCAGAGTAGTTGGGACTACAGACATGAGACACCATACCTGGCTATAGCTATAGACATTTCTGTGACAGGGTGAAGTTGCCGGTCAGTCCCCAAGAATAGCCAATCTTTGCCCACCTGGAGGCCCAGACACCTCAGTAAGTGCTCTCAGGCCAGCTCCTCAGCTCCTCAGCTCCTCAGCGCTTCCCACATGCTTGGTGCTCAGCAATGTGAGGACAGTTTTGTTGTCGTTTGCTTGCAATTTTAAAAATTGAAATAAAATTCACATAGCATTAAAGTCACTATTGTTGGCTGGAAGTGGTGTCCTATGCCTGTAACCTCAGCACTTTGGGAGGCCTAGGTGGGCAGATTGCCCGAGCCCAGGAGTTCGAGATCAGCAACACCGTGAAATCCTCTCTCTAAGAAAAATACAAAAAACTAACTGGGCGGAGTGGCGTGCACCTGTAATCCCAGGTACTCAGTAGGCTGAGGTGGGAGAATCACTTGAGCCCAGGAGGCAGAGGTTGCAGTGAGCTAAGATCTTGCCACTAGACTCCAGTGTGGATAACAGAGCAAGACCCTGTCTCTAAATAAATAAATAACTAGAATCAGGCAATGTGTGATCTTTTCTGTCTAGTTGCTTTCACTTGCTGTGAGCTTTTCTCTCCCTTTTTTTCTTTTTTTTTTTTTTTTTTTTTTTTTTTTTTTTTTTTTTTTTTTTTTTT